>NC_135655.1:38316467-38616467 GCF_964188315.1 Podarcis muralis
GTGTTTTGTAATTTCTTCAGGTTAGTCAGGATCCTTGTAGGAAATGCATGTCAGTGTCATCCACTTGACACCATTGGGTGCCCTTTCAGAAAGTGGAGGTGATTTATAAGCTGTCAATGTAGTTTGCTGAGGACAGAGTACCAAAATCAATTGAACCAATGCTAGGAACCCCAGACTCAGCCATGGCAACCTACAGTGAAAGTCAGGAAACCACTCTGTCCTTCCTTTCTCTGGACAAATCTTGTTTCTCGCTCCTATTTCTACCTTTCCTTATTTCCCTTATTCCTTATTTCCTGGGCCTCAAAGGCTTTCAACCTTGCAATATCCAAACTTCAGTCATTTGCATCTGAGCACTCTTTCCTCCTCCACACATTGCATATGGACTTTGGTTGCAACTCTGCTGGTTCCCTAGGCAGTTTCTCGGTCTCCATCTATCTTTGTGGAGGGACTGTTGTGCTTAAGTATTATAGTAGTAGCAGTAGTAATAATACCCCGCCCATCTGGCCCATTTAAGCAATGTGGATTTGAGTAGCCTGTGTAACTTGTAACAACTAGCCATCTTGCCGTTTTATATTTGTGCATTAGGACTTCAAGCCACAAAACCACTTTCCTCACTGTCTGCCATTTTGTGTAAATATAAGTATTATAAATATAGTGACATTTGCTGTTCTTGCTCATTCGCCCAAACCTTTCTAAATTGGCAGGAGCATGACCATAGTGCAGTAACCTCTGCCAAAAGTTGTACTTCTTTGAGCATGGGTGACAGGTTCGCATGTAGGTGTGAATGGAAGAACAATCTGATCCATTAATACTCTTGCCACACGTTGCACCCTATTGTGAAGACAGGAACAATCCCCAGTTTCCCTTGCCAGCTCCAATTTTGCGGCTAGAAAATGTGGTGGGAGCTTGTTGTTTTTCCCTTTCTTTAAAAGAATGGGTATCTGACCAGTAAAGTACTTATAGGTTGCAGTCCTGTAGCTTCTTACCTGAGAGTATGTCAAGCTGAATTCAGTGGGACTTGCTTCTGATGTAGCCATGTTTAGAATTGTGCTGGTACTCACCCTGACCTCTTTAGTAGAAGGTTGCATGTTTGGAAGGTGTGGGGGTGTATTCCAACTGATCTCGCACCATCCCCAGGTATTGCATTCTGCTAGTCATAATTTTTAAAGAATTGTTAGTCGAGTCAGTTCAGGAGAGAGGCACCACTTAAGACTTCAGAGAGCAAGCCCATTCCAGAATCACAGACGAGCTGCATTACAGGAATGCAAAGAATCTTAAGATTAGGTATTGGTATGGTCTATTCAGAGTGACTTAATATGCGGGTGATAAGCAAATGTAAACACTGTTGAGATAAGTAAACCATACTTTAAAATAGAACACCATTTCCTTGATCATAAATAAGGGCTGTGGATCTAGGAAATATTGCCAACTAAACTTAAATGAAGAGTTTGGATTTTACAAAAATATTTATTCCTCAATATGAGAAAGTGGAAAATTGGGTTGAAAATATGACTTCTGGTAACTTTGACTATAAAATATGTCTAATTTAAAGTTTACTTCCATATAGCCTATGTGTATGGACTTGAGTTGTTATGCTAATATTTCTATTTCGAATTTTTTTAAAAAAAGAACACAATTATAAAACCACATAAAAGACTTTAATTAAAAATAGCTGAAAATGTAGATATATTTTATTATTTGCTTATTTGAATACCCGTGGAGTTAAAGATGTCGGGGTCCTGCACTAAAAATGCAGCCAGCACTCATAGGTTTCACCTAAAATGGTACTATTGAGCCAATTACCATATTTTTTGCTCTATAAGACGCACTTTTCCCCTCCTAAAAAGTAAGGGGAAATGTGTGTGCGTCTTATGGAGCGAATGCAGGCTGCGCAGCTATCGCTGAAGCCAGAAGAGCAAGAGGGATCGGTGCGCACTGATCCCTCTTGCTCTTCTGGCTTCAGAGATAGCCACGCAAAGCCTCTTGAGTGCAGCGGGGGCGCTCCTCCCTCTTCGCTCAGGAGGCTTTGCGTTGCTTTCTTGTTCCTTGTTTTCCTCCTCTAAAAACTAGGTGCGTCTTATAGAGCGAAAAATACGGTATGCAGTTTGCCTTTGGTTCAACTGTTTGTCCCCAGTTTGTAGGTTTACAGGCCAGCCTGCAAGAGAAACTTTTCAGCCCTCCTTCCCCATGTTACAGTGGAAGCTAAAAGAGGTGCAAGTGATGTGCACATCTCCTTCCACATTAGAAGGAGTTGGACTCCAGGCTTAACAGGAAATTAATATTTATTTATTTATACATACATACATACATACATACATACATACATACCCTGCCCATCTGGCTGGGCTTCCTCAGCCACTCTGGGTGGCTTCCATCAAAATATTAAAATACAGCAGTGCATCAAACATTAAAAGCTTCCCTAAACAGGGCTTCCTTCAGATGTCTTCTAAAAGTCAGATAGTTTCTTATTTCCATGACACCTGGTGGGAGGGCATTCCCACAGGATGGGTGCCACTACTGAGAAGGCCCTCTGCCTGGTTCGCTGTAACTTGGCTTCTTGCAGTGAGGGAACTGCCAGGAGGCCCTCGGCGCTGGCCTCAGTGTCCGGGTAGAATGATGGGGGTGGAGACACTCCTTCAGGAAAGGAGGAACATTGCCTATAAATCCTCCTAAAGGATAACATTGTGGAAACGTTAAACCTATTGATGAGTGAATTTTCAAAGGCTGAGTATTCCAAAAGAGCAGAGTGTAAATTCCAAGCCTTTTCCTAGCTGAACTCTTTATTGTCCGGTAAATAAGCAGTTTTACTTCTCAAGGGACTCAGGCATCTTTCTCACAAATGTAGCAGAAGATATGGGAAACTTGCATTTTCCCCCCTCCAAGGACCCAAACAGTGTCAGAGGGCTGTCAGTGTTACATCTCATCCTCTTCCCCATCATTTCCTTGTAAGAAGAAAAGGTTTAGTAGCTGAATGTTCCTGCTGTATCAATTCAGTGTAAAAGCACTCGCACAGTATTCCAGCATAAATACACTCCCTCTGCTTCTGCAATGTTCTCTTGTTTTGCAATTGCCTTTCCGTTCCTTTGTTTTGTTCAGCTTAATTCTACACAGAGCATTTCCCGCATTCCAGCACCAGGGTGTACATAATCTTTTTAAACAATGCTGAGCAGGCTAGGCTGTTGAAAGATTGTTAGCTCACACTTCAGCACAGTTCTGCTGTGCAGAGAGCAGGGTAGCCTGCTGATGGATTGGGATAAGGTAACTTAAGAGTAGCTGCAAAGGGTGGTATTCAATGTAAGTTTTATTTCGATTAGACCTATTGAAATGAATGGCCCTAACTTAGTCATGTTCATGAATTTAAATGGGCCTATTCTGAGTAAAACTTAGTTGAATCCCACCTTTATGGCTATTGGGACTTTCATGTTGTGTTACATTGAACCAACTTGCTTTGTTCTGAAAGTGCTCTAAGAGGTTGAAATTCTTGTTACGTAAACAGAATCTAGGTTCTATATGCATCTTGTACAGTGGTACCTCGGGTTAAGTACTTAATTTGTTCTGGAGGTCCGTTCTTAACCTGAAACTGTTCTTAACCTGAAGCACCACTTTAGTTAATATGGCCTCCCACTGCCGCCGCGCCACCGGAGCACGATTTCTGTTCTCATCCTGAAGCGAAGTTCTTAACCCGAGGTATTATTTCTGGGTTAGCGGAGTCTGTAACCTGAAGCGTATGTAACCTGAACCGTATGTAACCCGAGGTACCACTGTATTAGCATCCGTAATAGATTTTGTTTATGTGTTTGGCCTTCTCCTGTAAAAATAACAATACTGAGTGCTTTGAG
The DNA here is from genome assembly GCF_964188315.1 of Podarcis muralis. Classification (NCBI taxonomy): domain Eukaryota; kingdom Metazoa; phylum Chordata; class Lepidosauria; order Squamata; family Lacertidae; genus Podarcis; species Podarcis muralis. Next base: position 38,320,307 of record NC_135655.1, read on the forward strand.
TGTTTAAAATATATATTCTTCATTTTCTCATGATCAGCGAACTGTTTTTTTACATATTAACTTAGACTTACTATATGGGGTGTGTGTGTGTGTGTGTGTGTTCCATCCCATACAGAAACTGTATAAAGTTAAAAAGGAAGGAATAGGTTAGATGTTTGCATATAGAACTATGCAGTGGTTGTGTGCATCTGTGGCAAAATCAAAGAAAACAGTTATTTGCAAATGAAGATAAAAATGCCAAAATGTGACCTATTATTTGGCTAATTTCAACCTCAACATGCTCTTCTCTCCAGGTGTCTGATAAATATTTATCTACTACTAGGAATAAAGAAAGATCTTTTAGTGTCATGTAGGAGAGTGAGCATTAGAACCCAGCTAAGAGAAAGAGAGAGAGAGAAACTGAATTTCTAACAAGCAGTATAAGAGTGAACCAGGATATCATTTAATATATATTTCAACATCCATGCTGTTAAGAGGGAGAGGAGTATCATCCAAGCAACTGAAAATCAAATGGGTCTGTTTTGCTGTGATTCCATGTATTGGGACCAACAGTTGGCTGATTTGTACTGAAAAAGGGCACTGAATTCTTGTGGCTATTTTATATTTTTTTTAACTCTTCAACCTTTTCAAGTGTTTCTTAACCCAGCTCTCAACAACCTCTCATATCTAGTCATTGAAAATTTTTATGTTATATCATAGAACTGCTGTATGGCCTCATTGCTCCCTGTTCAATAGGGATAGTAGAAAAGATGACAAGTACCCTTTTACCTTCCCCAAACTGGTACCTTCCAGATTATTCTCGCTCTCCTTTGCAACCCCCAAATGGACCCCACAAAATTGGGAGCCCTCAAGAAGAAAGGTGGTGTTGTGTGGGGGCCACAGGAAGAAGGTGAATTAACAAAAACCTCATACCCTCCTTTTATCAGAACTGTGTCCATTGGATCAAAAGTCCCCTTGTGAACACAGTTGGATTCCACCCAGTGTATTTGCTCACTTGTTTTCCTGTTGTTGTTGTTTAGTCGTCTAGTCGTGTCCGACTCTTCGTGACCCCATGGACCAGAGCATGCCAGGCACTCCTGTCTTCCACTGCTTCCCGCAGTTTGGTCAGACTCATGCTGGTAGCTTCAAGAACACTGTCCAACCATCTCGTCCTCTGTCGTCCCCTTCTCCTTGTGCCCTCCATCTTTCCCAACATCAGGGTCTTTTCCAGCGAGTCTTCTGTTCTCATGAGGTGGCCAAAGTATTGGAGCCTCAGCTTCACCTTCCAGTGAGCACTCAGGGCTGATTTCCATAAGAATGGAGAGGTTTGATCTTCTTGCAGTCCATGGGACTCTCAAGAGTCTCCTCCAACACCATAATTCAAAAGCATCAATTCTTTGGCGATCAGCCTTCTTTATGGTCCAGCTTTCACTTCCATACATCACTACTGGGAAAACCATAGCTTTAACTATACGGACGTTTGTTGGCAAGGTGATGTCTCTGCTTTTTAAGATGCTGTCTAGGTTTGTCATCGCTTTTCTCCCAAGAAGCAGGGGTCTTTTAATTTCATGACTACTCTCACCATCTGCAGTGATCATGGAGCCCAAGAAAGTAAAACCTCTCACTGCCTCCATTTCTTCCCCTTCTATTTGCCAGGAGGTGATGGGACCAGTGGCCATGATCTTGGTTTTTTTGATGTTGAGCTTCAGACCATATTTTGCGCTCTCCTCTTTCACCCTCAATAAAAGGTTCTTTAATTCCTCCTTACTTTCTGCCATCGAGGTTGTGTCATCTGCATCCTGTTACTTTACCTTTTTCAATTCCTGTCACCATCAGGGACTCAGGTGATGAGAAATACTTCTGTCTGAGACTTTGAAGAGCTACTGCCAGTCTGAATAGATATGGGGCTTGTTTTACCTAACCAAAGTTAAGATTAATCACACTTTCCATTAGGCTGACTTGCTAAACTAGGAATGGAGAACTTGTAGCCATCCAGATGTTGTTGGACTTCACGTCCTTAATTAACCCCAGCCACCATGGCCGATGGTCAGGGATGATGGGAGTTGTAGTCCATCGACATCTGGAGGGCCACAAGCTCACCAATCCTGTTCTGGACCACCTTTAGCTATAATATAATATAAAATAGAAACAGAAATTTCTGATACCCCTTGTTCTGACTTCACCAGAAGAGAGGTAAATGGGAGCACACAAGCCTAAGGATCATTGTTGTAATGCAAAAACCATGGTTTACCATTGCATCCAAATTCTGTCATCCAAAACACTTAGGATGGTGAGTGTCATAGATTATAAATCTGGTATGGTGTAAAAGGTTAAAGAGTATGTTATCCCATTCTAGCCGAGAACACGTTCTTTTTGTTTGAAATGTGGATTCTGAGCTAAAATTATCCTGCTGTTTTATTTCCCTCAGCTTGCCAGCCCTCGTGTCAGGTAATAATAGACCCAGTTCATTCTGGAGGGATTTGCAGTTTCACTGTTCTTACAGCCGGTGTTACAACTTCAGTGTTGCTCAGAATTCTTATTAACAGACTGTGACATGAACTTCCACATAGAAGGCCTGTCATTTTAAGAATAGCTATAACATGGTGGGACTGGAGAAGATCTGCCCAATGAGTGAGGGCTTGACCATATGTGTGCTTTTGTTCATTCCCTGGGCTGCTGATCCTAGAATAATGGAATTCTAAAGCTGGAAGTAACCAAAAATGTCATGTAGTCCAACCCCCTGCTGTGCAGGAATCACAGTTACCTGAGATATCTAAGTTTCCCTGTAAATGCTGGAAGAACTGAGACACTTCCTTCTTCTCTGCCTCAGATAACAACTTTTATCAGTTGCTGGAAGCCACAGAAGGGAAGACAGCTCCTGCTCATGGGTCTTGCTTGCGGACACAAGCATCTGGTTGGCTACTGTGAGAAGAGAAGTCTTGATTAGATGGGCCATTGGCCTGATCCAGCAAGCTCTTCTTATATGCTACCCCTGGCAGAGTCTCTTGCATCAGGGGGCATAAAAAGCCAGCACCCTTGGGCAGCAGGCTTGCCTTGGCACGGGTGACACCGAAGGGAGTCTGTGGGAAGGGGAAAGCAGGCTTGTGAATCCCCTTTCAGTTTCAACCATGATGGTTGGGTAGGTTTAAAGCATGTGTTTCTCCTACACAGAGTGGGAGCCTTTGCAGTGAATTGTCTGACAGAAGAAAGTTGCCAGATGTCCTCAGAGTGGGAGTCTGTAATTGGCAGAAGGTTGGCCTTTCCTGGGTGTGAGCCAAGGTTGAAGTACATGTGTTTTTGTGTGGTCGGGACTGTGTGGATCGTGTGCTTTTAGTAAAACTGTTCTAACCTGTCAGATATCTTCTGGGATAATTGGCTGATTGCAGTAGATATTTTTTGTCGGGGGGAGGGTCTGTTGTTTACATTATGTGCATGGGAGTAGCTGTTTTGCAAGGGTGGGACATTGGTGATGCCACCTCAGTTTCAGTGAACATGTGCAGGGGATACACACGGATGTGATAAGTCACCATGGAAGGAGAGAGCAAGGCTTATTTACACATTGTTCCTTGCTTCTGTGGTTGGGTTCCTAGTTGCTTGTGACCACCAGCCTATGTGTCTTGGTGTTCAATGCCAAATTGGCATATCATAGATTCATAGAATCATCGTTGGAAGGAAAGATCTGGGGTGTATTACTGAGACATATTTGACCCTGCTGTGCCCATCCAGATACTCATAGGCTGTGGGGTGGTTCACAGGACTTCCATCTCCATTAACAGGAAACCACTCTGTCTTGGAGCTGACTTTGAGGACCTGCACCTGGTATCAGGCCCAGGAGACAGGAAACTAGGGTTCCTGTGATGTACTCTCAATGTTGCTGTCAGCAGCTTCTGTTACCAAACTGGTGGAGAAAGTTTTGGAGGGTAGTGTTGGAGTAATTCAACTTGAATGATGAGTCTGCCTCTAGTATTCTGGCTCAGGACTCCATGATGAGCTGGGGAACAGGATATCACCCCATTGTCATGGTCAGTCAAGTTCCTGGTGAACTTTGGACTTATGGCTCTAATCCCCACCCCCACCCCCTTGCAGGGGTGGTGGACTGATTTAGGGAATGGAGATTTAGAATTTTAGGAAGCCTACTGTGACTTGTTTGCCAGCCACTTTGACGGTAGGATTGCCTGCCTCCACATCAATTTTGACCCCACATTCATATAGTGTTTAGGGTAGCTAACCTTATCCTACAGATGCTATAGGACCACAGCTCCCATCATCCTTGACTATTGGCCATGTTGACTGGGGCTATTGGGAGCTAGGAGTTGAGTAAAAATTGAAGGATCACATGCTATCCACCCCTGGTTTAAGTAATGATTGGTAAGGTGGGGGAGATGGTTTGACTGGGGAGCTGAACTGGAAGGTGTCCTATTCCTGAATAGGTAAGTCATAGTCATTTGGAAGTTCACTGTCTACCCAGTTTAGACTAACTAGGAATGAGTGGCAACAAGGCGAAGGACAGTTTGCAAGTGGCCTTCCCTCAGGGCCATCTCTGAAATGGTTGCCCTCCAGCTCCACACAGAGCCATTAAAGGAACACTACAGAGAAATGGAGAGTAAAAGAAAGCATAGTTTAAATATAGAAACTGTGCTGCTGCTTTCTGGTACTTTATTATTCTGAGGATATCCAGTTCCAGGACACCATTGCATCTCATTTTAAGAAACTGTGCGTCTTTATGTATCCTTTCTAGACTGTGTGAGAAACACGCTTCAATCCCTCAAATGATTTATTCCAGAAGAGTTAATGGTGAAGTCAGTGGAATTCTTATTTGGCTTCTGTCAATATATTAACTGAGAATTATAGACTTGGTAGTAAAAAACACTTCATCCGCTACAGACTCCTTTCTCAGACCTGTCTCCCTGCATCTGACGTACCCTAGATCTTGTGAAGCCTTCTGCTTAAGCCCCAAATCTGCTAAGACTCTAAACTAGATCCTGCAAGAACACTGAATACTTATCTCATCTCTGACTAGTGCTGTGCATAGTCAGTGTGATTTCTTTCACTGCTTTCCTAAGGACTCTAATGAGCAGACCATTGAAAATAAATGGAGAGTGCGGGAAGATGTAGATAGAGCTTGTATGCATTGCTGTTTTTCATCCCCCTAAATGGAAGGAGGCAAGGAGAGCATTTCCCATGTATTCATTGCAAATGCTTTCAGGACTGTATTATTGATGCCTCGTATCTACCCTTTCTGATAATTACACCACATTAAGCCATCAAAAAGATGACAGGACTTAACAGAAATGAATATCATCATAGTAAACAAGACAACACATGGGTGAATACCCTGACTGGAGGAACAAATGCCTAAAGTAAACCTGATTATAGCATAATGATCATTGGATTTTCATTACTTCAGAAGGTGATCCTCTTTTCTAGCTTGAACACACTATTGTGACATAACCAGACCACTGATTATATTGCACCCCTCTCCTTAATATTTCTGCTTCCAGTGGTAATAAATCACATTTATTAGCTGTGATTATGTTTTAGGTTTTCTTGATTTTTAAGAAAGAACTGTTTGCAACACCTTTCTCTGTTCATAGACAATACATGTTTATGAACAGCAGAAGTAATTATTGTGATAATTCCAATATGTAAGTAAAAATAATACTCTTGTCAAATAAATGTCTATAATTCTTACGACTGTACACATTTGTAAAAATGTCAAGTTACTTGTTTCCATTGCTGCCTAGCTTTCTTTATTATTTTTCTCCTGCATATTTATTTTGTTTGGGTTTTGGACTTTTCTCCCAGTGGTGAGCTTCCTATCCAGGTTGGATGTTGCATGGCACCTTATATTTAAACAAACCAACTGAAGACATTAATGAATGCCAATATGTTCTTAATACTTCTTAATTCAGAGTAATGCAATTTTGATTTCCTACAGCAGGGTTGGCTAACCTGTGGCCATCCAAATGTTGATGGACCCTAACTCCTATCAGTTTCAGCCAGCAAGGCCAGTGGTCTGGGTTGAAGGGAGTTGTAGTTCATCAGCGTCTGGAGGACCATAAATTAACCAACCCATCCTATTGATTACCAGCAGCACCTCTGATAGCCAGGGGAGCGTGTTTCCCTGCAGCTGATATTCAGAGGCATCTAGTCTTTGATCTTGGTGGTAGTGTTATAGCCCTTGTGTCTGGTAGCACTTGATAGCCGTATCCACCATGAGCTTGTCCAATTCCTTTTTAAAGTTAATATTGTATCTTAGTGTTGTCATTACATCTTGGGGTAGCAAATGCATGCAGGTCCTGCTATCCAAATGCTCATACAAAATTTTGCTTATTGAAACACGAGGAACTAGTACTCAAACCTCACTACACAAACCACAGATTCAGATATCCAAACAGCTGTACCAGCATGTAGGACTGTAAACAAGCAGCCTTAAACAACCCTTACTTTTTTGTGCTTCACAGATCCATGGCACATATTTCACCAGAAATCATGTCTTTTGCAATATTTCAGAGGGTTTTCTAGGGTTTTCTGTAATTTGGGGGTCAAAATTCTATGGTCAGGAACACATTAGAAATTTCACCATAGGAATCAGTGGAAATCATAAACTCATTATGTGAACACTTGCCTAACAAACAATTTCCTGAAAAAACATTGTGTTTGGATAGCAAGACCTGTGTGTACAATAAATTATATGCTGTGAAAAGTAGTACTTCCTTCTGTCTTTCTGTATCTTCTCACCATTAGTTTAATTGCATGATAGAACAGAGTGCAAGATAAAGTGCTAAGTGGTGGTACTAGTGAGTTGTATCATGCATGTGAAATGGAAAGCATTGACTACAATGGGGAAATGAGAAGTTGCGTAATTTACTCAAATGTGGAATAACCAGGCACCAGGAAAATCCAGGCAAGCATGTTTGAATCATAGTACCGACATGCTTGTTTAATGGCTGATGTTATGGCTGGGGAAAGGATTTTGAACACCTGAGGACCTGCAGCTTATCTGCCCATTTTCTAAATGGAATGAATTATAAATATAAAAACTTCTGTTTATAATTCATGCAGTAGGAATTTAAAGTGCCCATTAGTTAAACCATAACAATTATTGCCATTATTTCTGTTTGAAATCCTGTGAAAACCAGTGCCGTATAATTATTCATTATTTAAACTTTAAAAAATAGCTCTGCCTGATAATTTGCTTGGAAAAAGGAAAGGAAAGAAAGCATATCCACACCTATTGCTGGAAAAAAAGCCTTTAAATTATGTTTTAGAATTGGACAGCAGGAGAGAACAGAATTGTTTGGAAATTGCTGCTGCTGGGGTTTTTTATGGCATTCTTGTAAAATCCCCAACAGTATTTAAGAGAGATTTATTGCATCTCTGGGTGAAAGTGTCAACTCAAATGACTTCCCTTTCTTCCTAATGTGTGTCCTGCTATGTGAATGTTAATAATAGCACCAAAGCTTGAAGGTGATCATTATCTCTTGGAGGATTCTAAAACCACCAGTGGAGGAGTGGAAGACTGTTTCTTTAATAAATAAATAAATAAATAAATTAAAAATGTCTTAAATCTAGACAAAACTTGACAAATTATAAGGACCAAAAAGGCTACTTTTGACAATGTAGTTTTAAAACCATAGTTTTCTTAATAACCCGTGGTAGTGGGATGAGAGAAATAAGGAGAGCTTGACTGATCAGATTCTATTTAATGAAAAATGTGTTTGTGTTGACTATCTATCTTGCCATTGCTCAGGGAGTGTTTGATTGAGCCCTGCCTGAAATAGCCAACCAGTAGCCCTCCAGATGTTGCAGGACTACAATTCCCACAATCCCTGGCCATCTGGTCATGTTAACTGGGGCTGATAGGATTGTAGTTTAGCAATATCTGGAGGGCCACAGGTTAGTCACTTCAGCAATAATACAGGGAAAGCTCAGCTACAGGGGAAACTCAGTGATGCCAAATGATTCAAACCACTGTGTCTAACCTACCTCACAGTTGTTGTGAAGATAAAAGAGGAAGCCCCATACATGCCACCTTGAGCTCCTTAGAGGGAAAGCAGAATATAAATAAAATAGAAAAATGGTGAAGAAATGCCCTGGCTTTTTACTCTTCCCGGCTCAGGGCAGCTGTGACTGTCTTCTCAGATCAGGAGCAAAAGCAGTTTCCGTTTCTGAGCAGAAAGGGAATGACATGGCACTGTATTTTTCTTTGGCTTGGGTGGCTGCAAATATGTGGAGTCCTGGCTTTCATGTCAGCCATCCTAATTTTGGAACTGGTTTTGTGGACTTTTATATCTTATCTGTGCAGGGCAGTTAAAGATGCAGCTGATCACCAGTGCCTGATTGTAGGTACAGTACTGTACTAGCAAGGCTGTGATTGACAGGGGTGTGGCCTGTCAAAATGGCTTGCAGGGCATCTGGCCCGCCAGCTGGCAGTGATCCCCACCCCATGTGATCTCCCACCTTCAACCCACATCCTTTTCGGTGTGTTGAAGTGCTGCCAGTGATTCCTTCCCTTCCCCCAGTCGTTCAGTTATTCAGACAAGATGGATCCCTGGCTTCATGGCCACTTTTGCTGGGAGCCTAAGCATGCCATGCATTGTCCCAACACAGAGACCCTTCTGCTTAGTGTCTTTTGTATATTGACAGTGGGTTGAGTTCTTAAAAGGTTTCGAAGCCCCTGGAAACTTTTTTGCTGCACCAGCATTTAAGTGCTTAGAATGGGATGCAGCACTTTCTATTATTCCCTTAAACCTGGCATTATATCAGTACTGCAGTGTCTTAACTCCTGGGGGCAAATGTTTTTAGGACAGGAATTTAATAGCACCTCTTGAAATTGTACTTATCCTTTTAAACAGTGCATTCTGAAAACTGTAACATTTGGGTATCAACTAGTTATTGATGTTGCCCGGCTGTTGAAATAGTGCGGTGGGGGGAGGCTATTTAGAGGGGGGAAGGAATTGTGCCAAAGCTCCTTGTCTTGTATTCTTCTTATCTTGACTTGGAAGATTGTCATGCCATTGCTGCAGGGCTCAGATAGGAAAGGAAAGAGTTCCGAGTCTGACCCCTGCAGACAGTCGTGGCATGTAATACAAATGTGCAGTTCAGCCAAACCCTGACAAACAGTGATAAATTGCTCTAATCCTGCGCTTCCCTTCCCCACCTGCTCAGATTGGCCTCTCCTGGCCCCAGTTAGGTGATAAATAAGGAAGGCTACTAATAGAGAAAGCTGAGGCAGAGGAGACGGATGCTTCACTCAGTGGGCAATGTCCTCTAGAAGAATTGGAGCTACTCCCACCCTCCTGCTTCAAAAGAAATAAAAATGCTGTTTGACACCATATTAGAAAATGCGCTGAAATGCATGTTAGAAAATATGCAGCACATAAGGTACGAAAGTGATAAATCCCACCCCTTTTAAACTATGACTGTCACTTTGCTAAAATCAGCAGAACAAACAAACAAACAAGGTTGAATTAAAGAATTATGTTCCACAAGTCAAGAGGTTACATAGCTTAAGCGGCAAAGAATATTGAGCTGTGACCGAGGAAGTTCTTGGTTCAAATCTTTATAGATAGTCCTGCTGATTCCTCAGCCCTCCCTCCACCTGCTGTATGAAAGGTTAATTTTTCCACACTTTTCTCTCACTTTCTGCTTTTTTCGCAGGCAGGCAAAAGCTGCTCTTTTCCAGAGGGCATATACCTTGACTGAATTTTAAGCCTTATTGCTGTGTTTTTAGTCCACTGCATTTTACTGGATTGCTGTTGGATTTACCTGACCTGTGGTGTTTGGGACCGTTTGTTTCTTTTGAGCTCAGTTAACGCTTCATAGTACTGTAGTACTCCTCAGGCGTTCCTCCCCTGGCGTGATTAATGGCAGCGAAGGAACTGCAAAGCCCTGCTCACTCTGTCACAAAATTGTTTACTGTGTGAGGGAGTAGGGGACTAGTTTTCATTGTTTTCTTACATCAGTCTCCTGCCTTTCTTCTGTGAGGACTTGAATCACTTCAGCAAAATGGTGGCTTCAGGTGCCTTTGAACCATACACTGGTTTTACTTTAACGACTGCTTTCAGCACTTTTTCTGCAGAGTAGTATATAAGTTTTAGTAGCAGCAGTAGCGATAACGTATTGTAGAGTAGTTGCAATGCTATCTAGGTGTTCCTCGGTCTAAAGGAGCAACAGCTGTACTAAATGGCTGTGGGGCCACTAATGTTTTTTTTTCCAGAATAAGTTTTTATTAATTTACATCCAAAAGAAAAAACAAACAAAAACAAAGAAAAAGATAAAACAAAACATATTAGTTTCACAACAAGGTTTTACAACATAATCGCTTACAAGACTTCCTCCAGCTTATCTGTAAATCATTCGTAGTTATTATTAAGATTACGCATTTTTGATTTTATATTGACCTTATACATAACTTTCTTTCTATTCCCTTTAGACAATATTTCTTAGTCTTTCACAATGCTTCTTTGAATCCCTTTAGCGTTATCTGTCCCTCACTTATATGTTCCAGATAATCCACAAATTTCCCCCAGTCCTTAATGAATTTTTGGTCTCTTAAGTATCTAATCTTTCCTGTCAATTTGTCCAGCTCCGCATAATCGAACAACTTCATTCTCCACTCATCCACAGTCGGTATTTCCTGCTGTTTCCATTGTGGGGCCACTAATGTTTAGCTGTGCCCTTGAGTATCCCACACCTTCTCTCCACCTCAAAAGTTGAGGGATAACTTATGAAGAGCTAGTGGTATGGGCTTTCTATATGATTTAAAATACTGCTGTAGGAATATACTACATGGGGTGGGGTGGGGTGGGGGGAGAAACACAGGACAGAAAAGGTTCCCCACTTCAGACATTTTCCCTGAATATCTTTGATGTGAAAGGAGGTACAGTGTACATTGGGGGCAGAGCTAAACGCACAGCCCTCGAGCCCCTTTGTATCATTTGTGCCTCATCGGCACAAAAGTAAAGTTCTTTGAACACTTAAAATATACAAGAAATTCTTAAGCGACTTTTTGTTATGGTTTAGTATTACTTGGTTTCTGCTAATGGAAGAATTCATTCCCATTGATGTGATATTCTGAGATACTCATTCATTACTTACAGCAGTGGTGGGGAAATTTTATCCATCTAGATCAGCGTTTCTCAACCTTTACTCCGCAGATGTTGTTGGACTACAACTTGCATCATCCCCAACCACTGGTCCTGCTAGCTAAGGATAATGGGACTTTGTAGTCCAACAACATCTGGTGACCCAAGGTTGAGAAAGACTGCTCTAGATGCCACCGAGCTACAACTCATTCTACCTCAGGAAGCATGGACAATGGCCAAGGATGATGGGCGTTGTAGTTCAGCAACATCTGGAGAGCCAAAGGTTCCCCACTCCTCACTGACAGCCTAATATGTCTGTATTACATAATATGGCTGTACTTTTGCTATGGCCAGAAGTCCTTGCCTATAAAAATTGAAGCATTTTCTCATTTGGATAAACTCTCTTTCAAATTTCCATAAGGTTGGGAAATGATTTTCCTTACCCGATAATTAAATCACCGTGCATGGTTTGCTAGGCCGCATGTGTTTGCGAATTTATTCAATTAAAATGTGCACAACTGCTTACCTTAATCAAGGATCCACACTACAAAAGAATCCCTTGTTAATCAAAGTAATTAAGCAAATTGGTGTTTTTCTTGCATGAGCAAAATGGAAACCCCTGGTAGTTGGAAGGGAAAATAAACATGACTACATTTGTCTTGTGGTGTCTTTTTTATTACAGATTCTAAAAAGAACATATGTCTTGGGGTTTGCTCTCTTGATTGAATATGATCATGCCTGGCGTATCATCAAGCCAGAAGGGTAATAAATAAATGCAACAGGTTGGGCTGCAGTTTTCTGCTGCTTCCTCTTTCCAGACCACTGTGCCCCTGAAAAGTTGCTCAGGAAGACTGGGGGACCCTCCAGAACAGTGCGAAGCTGCAGGAGGAAGTGAAAATTGGCTCTCTGCCCTCTGCTGGATCCAAGTTCTCTCTAAGCACAAGGAGCCCTTCTGTTCACAGAAGGGTAAATCTGAGGGCCAACCTGTTATGTTTCGAGAAAATTTAGTTACACAAAGCAGACGTTCATATTCAGTCGCACAGCTAGTGCCTGGTGTAGATTAGCCACAAAGGGAGAGAATCCAGCAAAGTTTTACTCAGTGTAAGGTAAAGGTAAAGGGACCCCTGACCATTAGGTCCAGTCGTGACCGACTCTGGGGTTGCGGCGCTCATCTCGCTTTATTGGCCGAGGGAGCCAGCATACGTCTTCCAAGTCATGTGACCAGCATGACTAAGCCACTTCTGGCGAACCAGAGCAGCGCACGGAAACGCCGTTTACTTTCCCGCCTGAACGGTACCTATTTATCTACTTGCACTCTGACGTGCTTTCGAACTGCTAGGTTGGCAGGAGCAGGGACCGAGCAACGGGAGCTCACCCCATCATGGGGATTCAAACCGCCAACCTTCTGATCAGCAAGTCCTAGGCTCTGTGGTTTAACCCACAGCGCCACCCATGTCCCTTACTCAGTGTAGACCCATTTAAAGCTCATTAATTTCGGTGGCCGTTTTATGAGTAAAACTTTGTTGAAAACCACCCATGCTACTCATTCCCAAATGAAGTTCTCAAGCATTGACTATGGGTGCTTTGAGCCAATGCACACACCAGTTCAGCTAAGCTTATGTGGATTAAAGGTAAAGGTAAAGGTACCCCTGCCCGTACGGGCCAGTCTTGACAGACTCTGGGGTTGTGCGCCCATCTCACTCAAGAGGCCGGGGGCCAGCGCTGTCCGGAGACACTTTCGGGTCACGTGGCCAGCGTGACAAAGCTGCATCTGGCGAGCCAGCGCAGCACACGGAAACGCCGTTTACCTTCCCGCCAGTAAGCGGTCCCTATTTATCTACTTGCACCTGGGGGTGCTTTCGAACTGCTAGGTTGGCAGGCGCTGGGACCGAGCAACGGGAGTGCACCCCGCCACGGGGATTCGAACCGCCGACCTTTCGATCGGCAAGCCCTAGGCGCTGAGACTTTTACCTACAGCGCCACCCGCGTCCCAGTTTATGTGGATTAGTCTCCTGTAATTAAAATTGTGTCAGCGGGGCTATTGGAATCAAACCAACAAACACCAAGTGCATAATGGATATGGATTGTGCTGTTCTTCACACTGAAGTCAGTTTTCAGAGGGGTTGCCATGCCAGGAATTGGGCTCCAGTCCATGAAAGCTTATGCCATAATAAAACGTGTTAGCCTTAAGTTGACACACAACATGTTTTTGAAATCGGTATCACTAATCATGGGCACTTTTCTCTTCCTGTGCTACTGCTGCTGCTGTTGCACTGCCAGAAAACAAGCCATGGTCCAACATAGTGTTAACAGAGTTACATGGTTTGTTTCTCTCCAAATGGACCAAAAGTTTGGTTATGGGAAACAAATGTTTAGCAAAAAAAAGATTTAGGTAACTGGATGTTTGATGCAAACAAACGTTTTTAGAGCTTTTGTTGCAAATCAATGAGAATAAAGCCATAACTAAAACAGTAACTTTCTAAGACATTTAATCATCATTTATTTCACTTTCTTTTTCATTAATACTGCCTCCCACTGCTCCCACCAGTTAGCTTTGTATGTATATGGGTTTTTTATGGTAACGTTATGGTGTCTTCCATTTTACAGAAACAGCTAAAGTGCAGAGGCGATAGAGGAAAAGATAGCCCTTTCAGAGAATTAAAGGGGACAGAGAGAACCATTCTTGCCTAACAGGCACCATTCATCACATGGTTGCATCTGGTCATAATACTTCCATAGCGCATCAAAAGCCTGCAAAATCTATTTGGTCAGAGATTATAAAATGAAAGCATGTGCTGCCAACAGTCATCATTATCTTCTTATTTGCATGCCACTTTTCCATAGAATTATCAAATGAACAATAAACATGACTAATCAAAGCCACATTAAGAACACTTAGAAATAATCATGACGTCAGTAAATAGAGAAAATGGATCCATGCAGCAATAGATATAGACTAACATTGCATGTAGAGTAAACTAACCTATTTCAACGGCTTAAAACTAAAAGAGAATAATGCCTAACACTGAAATGAAATGGCAATGTACAAAAATTATGTCCATATTATACAGACATTTTTAACCCCTCTTTAAAACTTGTCTCTACCAAGCAACACAACTTCAGTTGCGTAAGACAATGTTCATTGGAGATAGTGCCTAACTGGAATTACTCAATTCTTGACTATTCATGGTTGTTAATTATTAGTTTGTCCAAATCATTCTCTATCTCTCTTTCCCCCCCCCCCCTTTTGCTTTTTTCCAGCTGCAGTAACTGCTTCCACCTGGAGCACATACTTACTAATATTTTCCTTTCTATTTAATTCTTCTTACTGCCACAATGCACAGAATCCTCTGCTGAATAAATGTGGAGGTGGTGTTAGGAACCACTGGTTGTGGTTACTCTTGCATAGAGTTTTTTAACTACTGTGCTGTCTTAGTACAGTATTCTATTATTGTGCCTTACATTTCATTGAATCTAACTGAAGGTTTAAACAGTGAATGTGGCACAAATAAGGCATTTTATCAGAAAATGAGAATGTTTTCACAAAGGACCAGAATGAACTGATAAGCCGTTACAACTAACTGTACAGAACAACTACTAAGTATTTGTTCAAAGCAGAATGCAAAGATGCACAAATAGAATTAGCAAGTTTCTTTCCTAATATCCAGTTCAGTTACTAAAAGGAGGATGAGCTGTCAAATGAACTAAAATTGATTTGGCATGTGCACTTCGTTATGGTGAAATTTTAAGTTTTGGAACATCTTCATGATAAATCTTTCCAGACGTATGTGTGCTGAAATTCCAACACATTTGGAAGTTAACAAAATGAGAAGCAAGATGTCAAGGAGAAGGGCCTCCCATGAGATTTCTTATGTTGCTCAAGGAATGCAGAGTTGTTTACCTGTCTCATTTACATCCTTGGAGATTTCATATCTAAGTAAATTCTCTCTCTAAAAAAGATGTGTGTCAAAATATGTGTTGCAATCTGATTTTATAATATAACGCCATTACACTGTGCTAGACAGGCAAGTGGCCCAACTTTCTATAGAGATGCTGCTGCTGCTGTTTCCCTGCCCCCCCGGTGTGTGTGTGTACGCACACAAAAGGAAGTTACAGTGGTACCTCGCAAGACGAATGCCTTGCAAGATGGAAAACTCGCAAGACGAAAGGGTTTTTGGTTTTTTGAGTTGCTTCGCAAGACGATTTTCCCTATGGGCTTGCTTCGCAAGACGGAAACGTCTTGCAAGTTTGTTTCCTTTTTCTTAAAACCGTTAATACAGTTGCGACTTGACTTCGAGGAGCAACTCATAGCACGTGGTGTGGTAGCCTTTTTTGAGGTTTTTGAAGACTTTGGTGATTTTTGAAGCTTTTCCAAAACTTTTCCGAAACCGTGCTTCGCAAGACGAAAAAATCACAAGATGAAAAAACTCGCAGAACAAATTAATTTTGTCTTGCGAGGCACCACTGTACATAAGTGTCTTCTGAGACCTTTCCCTGCAATCTCCCATACCCTGCTTGTAACAGGCTATATGCGATATAGTGCTCCTAGACATTCCCAGTAATGCAATGCGCTCTGCCATAAAGTTATCCCATAGCTTGTATACTGCCATGAATATATTCAACACTCTTTGCCTTGCCTACATTCTTTTCAATCCTGTTATACCACTGAACTCTTCATACCTTTTCACTGAATTGGTGTCTTCTGCAATCAGTGTTGCGTAATGTCAAAACATTTCGTTTTAAACAAGCACCTTATTATTCCGGCATGTATCGTGGAAAAAATAATAATAATATAGCCTGTGAAATGAATTATTGGTGTCCATCTATCTTCACTATCTCATTTTTCCTTTTGTAAATTTTTAGTGCCTGTTAATAACCTCTAGTGATAGCTGCGTATGGGAGACTTGATTTTATTTGTCATTTAACATACAGGCCTGATACCCAGATGCCTTGTTTTCCCTTCTCTCTTTCTGCTACCGCCCTCACTGTCATAGGCACTTAGGAAGCTGCCTTATACAGAATTCAACTGACAGTCCATCTAATTCAGTATTGTCTACACAGTGGCTGGCAGTAGCTCACCAGGATTTTAGGCGGTGTATTGAGCAGATTAATATTGAGCAGGCAGCAAGTAGGGCTGAAGGCTTTCTTTTGTACTAACCCACAATACCTAACTTGGTGCATACATTTGGCTGTTTTCTTGCCTTCCCTTTGCAAACTATGCCTGTGATGCATGCATTGCCATAAAAAGTGATATTATCAAGTTCTGTGGTGCCTTGGGCAGATTAGTTATCATATCAGCCTCACTGTCTCTGAAGTGCGTGTCAGTGTGGGAACATCTTGAATGACTCCCCACCCCTCAGCTGGTGACGTTTTCCTGGCAACTTCCCTTTGACAAAAGATAGATATGTGTCCATAAGATTTTGCTGACAACAAAACTACAGTATCTTGGGCTCTTGGCAGCTTTCTAACAAATCTATAGTATGCAAGTTAGCAAAAACCCTCAGCTACAAATCCTAACCAGCGTTTCTACAGCATAGCATTCATTCTCACCTTTAAAATATTTCCTACTTCTTGAACCATTAATGTAATGCTAAACCAAACAATGGCTTAGCACAAATGCACATGATTTTAGTGTTAACCATGACCCACAGGGTTTTGATTTGCCAGAAACCTTTTCCTCTTAATTTAGATTTTAGCCATATCGTTAATACTTCCCCCCTCCCCCGGTCATTAAAAAAGAAGCAAATTTAAAACCATTTCCTTAAGGAAATGTTTCCGCATCAGCAATTTTTTTATCATTATCCATTTTCATGTAAACAGCCTAAAGCAAAGGTATAATAACTCTGCAGAACAGGGGACAAAAAAACTTAATAGCTTGAAAATCTAACATTTCAAGCAACTGCATGCTAAAACTACAGTGAATAGTAGGGTATGGTTCAGTTTTGGTTAAAAATGAATCTTTTCTCCCTTTTTGAGAGGAAGCTCTTAAATTATTACTGATACCTTAGGTCTCAAGTGTTGTTTGACTTTATTCTGCAGTTGTAGGCTACGTTTTTTGTGCTCAATCTGGTTGAGGTGTCTCCTTATGGTCAAGGTGCTGATAGTACTCTTTAGTAGTATATCTGGGGTTTTTATTGCTATATTTTGTTTTTATTGTTGTGTAAAATGTATACCATGCAGCTCTAAAGCATTTGATTTTAAAAAACAAAACCAGATTTTTAAATGTTGAGTTTCAGCTTCATATTGCCCATCTCTTGCTTCTGCGTTAATATAACTAAGCTTCACCTATCCTATAATGTAATAAGTGCTTTTTTTCAGGGGGTACAGTACTGGCACCTCTTTTTAATATTGTTGTTAAAAAGTGTGGCACTTACTGTAAGAACTTCATGGTGAGTACCGGCACCTATTTTTCTAGAAAAAAAGCGCTGACCCAAAGCAACACTTCTTGAGCATACACACCATGTCCAGTAAAAGAAAAGGCACAAAGCTCCACATTTTTCTTCATTAACTCGAGCATTAGAAAGAGGGACCACCAGGGGTCAGCACAATTTTTCAGCAGGTGGTTGGTCCACTGTCCCTCATACCTTGTCGGGGGCCGGACTATATTTTTTTTTGGGGGGGGGATGAACGAATTCCTATGCACCACAAATAACCCAGAGATGCATTTTAAATAAAAGGACACATTCTACTCATGTAAAAACACCAGGCAGGCCCCACAAATAACCCAGAGATGTATTTTAAATAAAATGACATATTCTACTCATGTAAAAACACCAGGCAGGCCCCACAAATAACCCAGAGAGGTATTTTAAATAAAAGCACACATTCTACTCATGTAAAAACACGCTGATTCCCAGACTGTCCGCGGGCCGGATTTAGAAGGCGATTGGGTCGGATCTGGGCCCCGGGCCTTAGTTTGCCTACCCATGGACTAGCTGATACCTAAGTATGAGACTATTATGGAATTGGATTCTGTGATGCAGGGCAAATGTAGAGTATACCTGGGCGATATATCAGT
Source organism: Podarcis muralis (assembly GCF_964188315.1). Lineage (NCBI taxonomy): Eukaryota > Metazoa > Chordata > Lepidosauria > Squamata > Lacertidae > Podarcis > Podarcis muralis. Next base: position 38,338,394 of record NC_135655.1, read on the forward strand.
ATATCACCCAGGACCAGTATGAGGAGCAGACCACGATGTCTGTTTCACTCAGCAGTATATCATTGGTGAAACCGCCACCACTTCTGAGTCCCTCTGCTAGCAGCGTTCTTCTTCACACAAATAACATGTAATGGAGGGGGCTACACTCCTAGTATATTTTCATATGTTATCGAGTAGAAGATGACTTTCTAGTTGCTCTCTCTAATTATGTGCTTCTTTTCCTAAAAGGTAAAACAAGGTCATTGTCTTGGAACTGTGGTAAATTAGTAGCGGAAAAGATTGAGCAGCACATAATGCCAAACATTTTGACAAGCAATTAAATAATATTACTTTGTACAATTGGAGCAGCAGGGGACAATAGTAAGGAAGCAAATTTGTGCTGTTGATGGAGACATCAGGCACTAAGAATTAAAGTAGCATGTTTGTAACCTTTCAAGTAGGGAAATGACCAAAAGACAGTGACTTTATGGTGCATATTGTATGACACCACAATTGCCAGCATTACTGGTGTTCAACCTTTGGCACAGGACTTTGTGGCACACCTGGATACCAATAGTTCTGCCCTCTAACTCCCTAGGGGCACCATATTAAGGCATGAAGGTCTGCATGTGTACAACTTTAGAATAATGCTGTCTCATATTTGGACTTGATTTGTAGTACGCTTGATTTGTAGTACACCACAATAATTTGTAGTGCAAAACGTGCAATTATTAATTATAGCAAGTGTGGCTAATCTGTGGTTGTCCAGATGTTTTTGGACTATAGCTCCCATTTACCCTGATCTTTGGCTATACTTACTGGGATTGGTGAAACTTGGAGACATACAGTAACAATCGTGACTAGAGATTGTAAAAGCTGGAATTTAAATTAGGAGCTGCCACTGTTGTATAGCAGCTAAGAGCTTGTTGGAGAATTGTATCTCTGTGCCACAAGCACGGTAACTAACTACCATTTTATAATTTGCTGCGATAAATACCTACTCTGACATTTTGTGTGCTTCAGGAAGAGAACATTGGTTTGCCAAGAAAGAAGAATCCCTCCAGGCTCCAGCTGTTTCATCTGTTTTTTTGCTGTTTTAAATTTAATGACACTTTTGAATCTGGTTTAATTGCTGGTTTGGAAGCAAAGCTCCCTTATACCTCCCAGCTCCCCTAGTGTTTCTAACCTCAGGCTAGCCTTATATCTCAAACCTGAGCATGCTTATCTCAGGATTGAACAACAACAACAAAAACTCTAAAATTGAGCTGAATATATTGCCCAGGAGTTGTTGCATTTAAATATATTTATGATATGGCATCACCTCATGTTGTCTAATGAGTGTAAGCACAGCTGAGGATTCTTTGTGTAAAATAAAAACTATCCCAGAATCTGAAAACACACAGATGCGGAAACCTGTTTCAGTAGCTTGGATTGAAGTAAAATAGGAAGGTGAAGAGGAGAGCTGTGGCATGGATGAAGGGAAGAAGACAGAATGCTCGCTTCCTGACTATATGAAGGTTACTTTCTGATTTCTGATCTTCACTTTGTTATACATGCAGTTTCGTCCTTTCTCCAAACGGATGGTGGCAAAGTACGGGGGGAAAGGAGAGGGCTGAGCTTTGCAAGCAGAAGTCTCAGATTAAATCATTGATGTCTCCAAGTAGGGCTGGGAAAGACCTCCCCCAAAACCCCAGAGAACTGCTGCCAATCATTATTGACAAAATTGAGCTAGATGGACCAATGATCCGAATTGGTACAAGACAACTACCTGTGTTCTGTGGGTTATTTTACTCTCTCCATCCACCCCGAAAGAGAGTGATTAGGCCAAGTCACAGGAGTGAGCTTTATTATTGAAGGGTGTGTGGGAGGACATGTGAACAATTGTTTCCCTCGTCCAGCTCAAGAGACACTGTCTGCTACACCAGGGGCGGGCATATCCCAGGCTTATGAAAGAGACTCCTGCCCCATGATCCTGAGGGAACCAGAGCCTCATGGAAAAACCATTCAATTAGAAGGAAGAATTATGAATTCATGGGTTTGTTTTGAGTACCAACTGAGCTCACAGTCCTTCCACACAAAAGCCCGTTCCTGGGCACGTGTGTTTGTCATCTTGTTCCAGATTGCCCAGAGATCTACTGGTAGATCCAGATATAATAAATTAATTTCCAGCTCTTAGGTCTTCCCACACCTGTGCTATGGTACAGACCACCATTGCTCAAACTTTTCCACAGCTGTGAGAGAAAATGTTTTGTCTTCTTTTTAATAAAAAAATAAAAGCTGACATTTCTCAGAATGGCAAATTCTGTAGACTTTGGATAAGAAAGAAAGAGAAAGTACTACTTTACTCAGTACATACTTAATTTATGGAAGTCACTAATCTGGATGATGATAACTTTAAAAGGCTTTAAAGGGGGAGGGGAATCATGGAGGGATGGGTATCTAATTGGCTATTGATCATGATGGTTATGTGAAATCTCCGTATAAAGAAGCAGCATACCACAAAATACCAGTTTACCACAAAACATGTTTCAAGCCCTCCCCCTTGGCTTCCCTGAGGCATCTGATTGGCTTCTGTGGGAAGTAGGTTTCTGGGTTAGGTAGTCTGATCCAGCAGGGCTCTTAAATTGTTTTAATCTGTGTGCAGTGACAGCTCCAAATTCATTACTCCTGCTCTTGTAATGAGAAGTCCTGATTATAATTTGGAGAATGTGACTAAAGTGTTTGGCCAATGCTGGCATGCCTTGCATTGGTGGCTGCATTGCATTACTTGAACATTCTCTCTTGTGCCTGACATGTGTTTCCATAGGTATAAATCATAGATCATAAAAGCACTGTAATTTTCTGAGAGTATTATAAATCAAATCTATATCTATATTCCTTTTAGGGAATGTGGTTATTTTTAAAGTCACAAGCATAGCACAACAGGGGTGAGGAACCTGTGGTCCTCCAAATGTTATTGGATTCCAAGAACTATCCATCGCAGCCCAGTACGGCCAGTGGTCAGAGACTTCTTAAGGACCATTGGTTCTCTGCTATGGTACTAGAGAGAATGTTGGTTTTGCCCTTTACATTTGAAAACACCCAAATGCCATGTGTTTACTTGATGGAAACAAGCCAGTGTTCAAAACTCCCATTGTTTTAGGCGCATTTTGCGACAGGGAATTTCATCAGCATGAGCAGTTTCTGGGCGCAGTAGTGCACCTAAGATTTCTGACTAAAGCTGCAGAGTGGAAGGAAAGGACGACCTTTTTCTGCCTCCCCACTTCTAGCTACTCTCTGAAGACTGGAAAAGAGACCCTCTTAAGAATATTAGGGGCATGGGCAGGGGAAGGACTAGCCCATGTGAAAAATGGACATAACATTTTATCTGCAGTTCATTCATTTTCTGCTTTGTATTCTTGTTATAAAAAAGGTGCACCTAGACCAGGGGTCTGCAACCTGCGGCTCCGGAGCCGCATGTGGCTCTTTTACATCTTTGCCGCGGCTCCGGGGCAGATACTAGCGAGGGGAGGAGGCGCATTGTGCGCCCCAACACTCCTCACTGTGGCGGGCGCTGTACTGGCTGTGACGTCGCATGGGGGTGGTGCGTGCGTTAGTCACGCACCGTCCCGACGTCACCTTCCTGCCCGCTGTCAGATCGCGGCTCCGGAGATATATTTGTTTTAAATGTCGCAATGGTTTTGCGGCTCCCAGTTGTTTTTTCTTCGGAAACGGGTCCAAGTGGCTCTTTTTGTCTTAAAGGTTGCAGACCCCTGACCTAGACATTCTGTTGTTGCGCCCACAACCTAGGTGTATGGTGCCATTTAGCTCCTAGCTTCAGTTTCTCAGTTTCTAACACTGAAACAAGTAAAGAGCTCTGGCGCAGACACCAAAACAGAGCAACAGCTGCAGAGAATGCAGCATGGAAACATGTCTTGGAGAGTATAGATTTGTTCTAATGTCGTTTGTCTGGAAGGCTGTGACTGTGGGAATTAAAATGTGACACATAGATACCAGAAAAGCTACATGTGGAGTGTCAGGGCATAGAAAGATTAACAGGGATGTTTGTTTTCAGCTGTACCGTTGAGAAGGGATGTGGAAAGAAGAATGCTAAGGTGTTTTGGCAGGTGCTCTCTATATATGTTTTCACATCTGTGACTGGAATTTCCTCTCTTCTCCAACCTACTCCATGGAACTGCATTGCATTCTTTCTTCTTTACCTCTCCTCTCCTAAATAAATATCAGCCTATGCTCTCTGTGTGGGTTAGCTTGCGTTTGCGGATGCTAAATTCAGTCATTTTGCAGTATGTGCTAGAGTTTGAGGAGGTTTTATCATTCGCTGTAAGACTGAGGAGGTGTTGGATTTTAAATCCATTGCTTCTTTTGCATGGCTGAAATGTTTTGCCTGAGTTGAACTTTAGGAATGTGTGGAATTTTGGGGTGGGACTCGGAAGTTACTGGTTACAAGGTGGCTTCATTATTTATTTCTTCCTTATGCAAGCACTTGGCTGTCATTTTCACCCTCATTAAAAAGGTAAAGGGACCCCTGACCATTAGGTCCAGTCGTGACCTTCCGGGTCATGTGGCCAGCATGACTAAGCCACTTCTGGCGAACCAGAGCAGCGCACAGAAACACCGTTTACCTTCCCGCCAGAGCGGTACCTATTTATCTACTTGCACTTTGATGTGCTTCGAACTGCTAGGTTGGCAGGAGCAGGGACTGAGCAACGGGAGCTCACCCCGTCGCGGGGATTTGAACCACCGACCTTCTGATCAGCAAGTCCTAGGCTCTGTGGTTTAACTCACAGTGTCACCCTCATTAGCACAGCGTAAAACAGCATTTTCTCCTCATGAAGCATGGTGAGTAAAAATATTTGCCACATCTTCCGTTTGACATTTTTTCATGATGTCTAGTACTACCTCTGCAACAGAATGGTATCCCGATCGTAAACCACACCTACCAAGATGCTAGGTAATAACCTTTAAAGTAGGGAGTCTGAAAGAGATAGAGCCCTCCTCCCTATGATATTTCAATTCCTTCCCCTGACTTTCCATCTCTTATTTGAAAATATTACACTGGTGAAGCACTCCCTCCCCATTTTTAAAAAAGTTTTTTTTTTATTACCTACTCCAATCAGCTACAGCAAGAAAATCTTTAGCAGTGCTCACACACATTTCTCTTCTACCTCAAGTCCGTGCACAATTATCGTTTTTTCCCCATTTTTAGGACCTCAGAAAACCATGGTGGGCGAAGAGACAGCCAACCCCCCCAACCCTTCACAATTTTACTGGCTGTTCAAAATCTGTAAAAGAAAGATACTGAGGTTATAGGTTTGACAGTTTCTAATAAATATCATCACACAGAAAATTAATATAGATTTAGGAACTGATATTCAAACCTTAAACTTCAGTTGGCCGGGGGGGCGGGGTAGTGGAATTGGGACAGTTAAGCTATTAATTATGTGGCTGATATTATTAGGACAACTTGTTTTCTTAGATGTTAGGCCATTTCAAAGCACACATAAATGAAATATGGATACATTATAGGATTCTTGCTGGAGGTGAACCCAGGCTGTGGTATTGCTCACTCTGTAGTCTTTTGATTGTGCAGCCTGAGTCCAGCCTCCCAATTTTACACTGCAAATAGGGCTACCCTGATTTTCCAATCATATATCTGCCAGGGAGGGAACAATTCAGAATATTTGGAAAGTTATGTTTCTCCTCCACTGGAGCAGAAGAACCCCACTCATCTGCTTTTCAACAACTGTCTAGCAAAAATATATTCCTAATCTCTGCGGGTAAATCTGAATGGTCAATTGCATTTGTCTCTTCCTCATCCATTCACATGATTTATCATTCCTTGATACTGCTGTCAGCAACAATATAATAGAAGGGCTTCTTTGAGGTTGGCAGATTATCTGAATTCAGCAGATATAGTCAATACTGGCATCAAACAGCTAATATAATTTTGAGATTTCAAAATGTCGCCCCATTTTGTTGCAGGGAGTTTCACCCATACATAAGGCATGCTAGTTCTCATATTTTTGTTTTAAAGATTTCTGTTGCATATTGGCTCAGTTTTTTGCATCATGTTTAAACCACGGGTTAGCAAAACATGCACAAACAGCAAGGACTGGCAGTGCGCCCTGGACTTGTGCTCTTCCCCTCTCTGGGTGGAGAACTTCAAGAACTTCTCATTTTGCTTTCTCAGAAACGTCGTCTTCTCTGGGCCAGGGATCATGTTATGACGTGATTTGAAGTTGGCTTGTTTTGAAACTGACTGCAGTTGGTTAAAAACAAGTAAACCTATTTTCTTAGCACAACAAACAAAGAGGAATTATGTTGCTTTTAAGTACTGGTGCAAAATGGAGTGGGGTTCAAAATTGTGAGATTATTTCAAGTATTGTAACTATCATTTAGAAAATTGAATTTTTAAAATTACCAACACTTATAGAAGAGAGGGATATTTGATGGTGGTACAGTGGTACCTCGGGTTACAGACACTTCAGGTTACAGATGCTTCAGGCTACAGACTCTGCTAACCCAGAAATAGTACCTCGGGTTAAGAACTTTGCTTCAGGATGAGAACGGAACAAATTAAGTTCTTAGCCCAAGGTACCACTTTATTCACCTGAGTTGGGCTCAGAACAGACTTATTTAAATTAATGTTTCTAACTTTGTCATGTTCATTAATTTCAGTTGATCTACTCTTGAGTAAAACTTAGCTGAATATCCTCCTCTGTCATCCCTGCATGACAGATTTGTCATATGGTTTCTGAAATTTGCTAACAGGCACAGACATTGATTAACAAATTTGGGCTAGTTTGTTAAACTAACAGGTGATTGCAGTTGCCACTGATCCTCCTCTGAGTCTTTGGCAAAAACAAAGTGTGCAAGGGAAAAGCAAAGAGTCATATTTATGCTACACATAATAGTATGCAAGTAATGTGGTCAGATGACAAAAGCAGGTTGGGTTGTTCATAAGTACCACAGGGAGGTGTCTTCAGAGGCAAAGCAACATTCACGTACAGATATGATACCTATTCCATGAACTTATGGTAATACATTTAAAAGGCCAAGCTAGTAATGTCCAAAAAACACCAATGAAGGATGTTAATTTGGACTGATGAGAAGGAAGTTAAATCCTTCCACCCTGTGCAATTCAGTTTCCTAGGCTGTCATCTGACCAAATTGCTTTGGGGACCTGGCATATGAATAAAGTTCAGTTTCTTCCCACCCCCACCCCAAATAAGACGGCCTCATCATAATCTATGCCCTACTACATTTGGGGACATGAATCATTAAATTCTAATATCAAGATTAATTTGGCTCCGAGTTTTGTCAGACAGAACAAGTAGAACCTGCAGCAAAATGTTGCAGCATGCAGTACTCTGGTCCCAGGCTCCATTCTATTCCCCCTGCCCAATGGTTTCGTACTCTCCCGCACGCTCCAGTGATGGCCATTGCCACTGAGCATGCGCAGTCCTCATTTGACTGTTTCTGGAGTTAGGTTCCCCCCACCCGTTAGTTTTTGTTTGTTTGTTCCTTCTGCAAATGCTGGGGTACCTGCCAGTACCTGCATTGTCTGTGGATGGTGCTGTTTGGCCACATCAAGATCAAAGGCTCAGAGAAAGGATTCCTTATTACAGTGGTACCTCGGTTTAAGAACAGCCCTGTTTACGAACGATTCAGTTTACGAACTCCGCAAAACCGGAAGTAGTGTCCTGGTTTGTGAACTTTACCTCAGTCTGAGAACGGAAGCGGTGGAAAGGCACCAGCGGTGGGAGGCCTCATTAGGGAAAGCGTGCCTCAGTGTAAGAATGGTTTCAGTTTAAGAACAGACTTCCGGAACGGATTAAGTTTGTAAACCGAGGTACCACTGTATAGCATGGTATTTTTCTGAAACCAATGTAGAACTACAGAAAGTGCCCCCTCTAGTGATCAATGAATATCGCATTAGCAAGCAGTGCCTTTTACATAAATTATGGAAAAGAAGGTTTCGTGATTTTTTTTTATCTAACAGGTATTTGGGGATATTCTATTTGAACTTGCTGATCAATGAAATCATTAATCAGGTGGCCTTACTTCCCCACATGACTCCATCCTTATGATTGCATTGTCTAGAAACTGAATCTGAAACTGACAACAGGGAGTTGCTGTGTCTATTTCTTACTACAGCTACTGTTATTCCAAGATACGAGGTGGCCTAGTCACAGTGATGCATTATAATTCAACTTAGAAGTTGTACAGTCTAATTTAAATCTTTCTGTGTATGCCTTGCATGAACTAATGTAAAAGCTTTCTTTTATCTTTAAGCAACCAAGTAGTGGGCTGATTTCTTTGTACACATGGAAAATGGAATACAGACATAACTGCAGTCTTGATGTTTCACCCCCAGTGGGGAAGTTTCCCTCATTTCACAGTTCAACCAAAAAGTCTTTTGGCAGCTAAAATGTAAACAATTGTGTTGTAATTATTTCCTTCTTATAACAGTTCTGAGACATCAAACACTTAATTCTATGCATCAGTTCACATTTTGATGCCTTCAGCAGTTTATAAATATATAGATGGCTTTTCCAGAGAAGCAATCAAACTGTTTGTCAAAAGATTTCTGATTACCAAAAGAATTTTACAGTTCGACATTGCTGGCTGTTTAATTTTCAACCATCTTTGTATTTGAACTTCTCGGCATTGGCTTGGGTCCAAAGAACACGTGGGCTGGTTTGCCACTCGCAACGAAGCCTTTCTACTTGTGTGCCTCAGAGAGCAGGCCCCAAGCTACTCCGCAAACTGAAAAATAGTTTGTGATATGTAACAGGGAGGCTGGCTAAAAAATGTCAAAAATCCAAGTTCTTGGATGGCATCAAAAGTAGCTCTTTACCTTTCGTCAAGGTAAAATTTAGTATTCATTTTATTAAAATTATATAAATTTATTGAAAGTATATTTAGATATCGGCCATAATTTTAAAAGTGAGAATGTCAAATTTGGTATATGATACATTGCTAAAGCTTTAGAAATATATTAAGAAACTTATAGATAAAAATAATATGAAGCACTTCCAGGTGTGTTTGTTTATTTTAATTGGCTTCACTGTGGGAATAAAGTCTGTGTTGTGCTTTTCCAATTGTTCTGTCAGCGCAAGCTTTTTGATTTGCCAGGTCGAATGACCTCTCCTCTTGCTATTCTGGAAGGCTTCTCCTGAACCTCTCCCGGTCACCTGAGCCAATTTGTGGGAGGTGCAGGGCAGAGAAGAGGGAGGGAAATCTCTGTTGCACAAGCAGAAGTCCTTGCACAGGGCTTTTGCTGATGGGTATTATTAGTAGAATCCCATCTGTGTAGTTTCTGCCCATCTCACGACAGATTCATAAATTGAGCAAGGCTTGCTACGCACATGAAATACATTGGGGCAGCAACCAAGCATCAGAGAAGATAATCCAAGTCATTCCTAAAGAACACTTTCTTTTTCATCCTAATTTTAGGGATATGGTTTCTGAACATGACAATATATTGAACTTCTTAAGAACGGTGAAAAGCTCCTCAGTGCCTTTGGGAAAGAGTCTTTTCTCATTTCTTGCCCAAATCAGGCACTGTTAAATCAGCCTAAAATATATTGCTTCTGCTCAATATGAAGATCCAATTACTTGTGTGTTAGTAAAACCTAACCTTGTGTTTAAACCAGTGATGATGTCTAGCTGTTACAAGTGTTCTGGGAAGAAACTTTCAGAATTGTACACTTGAAGCAGTTTATATTCTCTCTTAATACATGCAAAAGGGACGCGGGTGGCGCTGTGGGTTAAAGCCTCAGCGCCTAGGGCTTGCCGATCGAAAGGTCGGCGGTTCGAATCCCCGCGGCGGGGTGCGCTCCCGTCGTTTGGTCCCAGCGCCTGCCAACCTAGCAGTTCGAAAGCACCTTCGGGAGCAAGTAGATAAATAGGGACCGCTTACCAGCGGGAAGGTAAACGGCGTTTCCGTGTGCTGCGCTGGCTCGCCAGATGCAGCTTGTCACGCTGGCCACGTGACCCGGAAGTGTCTGCGGACAGCGCTGGCTCCCGGCCTATAGAGTGAGATGAGCGCACAACCCTAGAGTCTGTCAAGACTGGCCCGTACGGGCAGGGGTACCTTTACCTTTACCTTTTAATACATGCAAACGTGTAGGACCCTGATTTCTTGCAGGCACGTCCTACCCACTAAATAATGAATATGATCACCCCTACTGATTGATTTCAATCTTGAGCATGTTTTCATTTTTCTTTATTAATTCATTTAGAAGATAATCCCAAATATGGAGTTACGCTTGGCTGCTCACTGCTGGCTATCTAGTACCAGAAATAGATATCCAGCAATATACCGGTAGTTTTGTATAAATTATTCTTGATAAATAGAAAGCAATACAACTGACGAAGATAGCTATCTGTTAAATGGAACAAAGGAATCTGATAACCATATCAGAAGGACAAAATGTCTAGTGAGATTGCAATCTTCAGTTCCTACTCAGCTGCACCAGCAAAGACATTTTTTTTAATAACCTGATACCAATCTGAAGCCCTCTTCTAATATGCATAAACTTTTTTGTTCTACCAAATAATTAATATAGACCTAATCCCTCTTATCTGATTGATGTTGGAGCAGTAAAATGGTGATTACTCAGTGCCTTATTACTGACCTGCATTTAAATTGCTTTGATAAGCATACTTTGATCAAAGAATAGAGACTTGGGATTTTGAGTGTATTTAAAAACTAGCATACTTTAAAGTATGACTATTATTTTAGTATGCTACTGGTATTCTTATAGGGTTATTCTAAAAATAATAATTAAAATGGATTTGCATACCAAGATGTTCATGTACAGCTTTGAAACATATGAAAACAAAAAGCACAGTAAGTCAATTGCAGTATTTCTGTTGCTATTACATACACGGGGAAAATATTTGGATATCAAGAAAAAGAGTCCGTAACAGGATTATAGTGACAGTCCAGCAACATTAAATAATCAAGCTGTTTCATATCAGTACTAAAAGCATAGCGATTCAAACAGTCCAGCAACTTAATGGCATTTAGTAGGATAGATAATAAAGGATTTAAGCAAGTAGTAATCCAGCCTACAAACAAATTAAATTGGTGCATAATATTTTAGATTCAGTGAGGAAAGTGTATGTAAATCAGATTATAGCCAAGTACTCTTCTGGCGCATAATATGTCTATAGACCAGGTCACTATCATATTGTTTTGTTTTATGTTTATTAAGCAAATGGCTTGTAAAGGGTTCTTCAAAATATACATGATTTTCCTGAAGAAAACAGATCATGATGATTGAGTCATAATGAAGTAGACTCAGTTTTCTGCACTGCCTTTCCTCATTTATACAAGGCAGCTTAAAAAAACAACAGCTTCATGCAGAAAAGTTCAAGCAATGGGCAGTATCCATCAAAGTAGTTCCATTAGCAAAAGGATTTCTAGCTGTGCAACAGAACAATCCCCTCTTTCCTCTCCCTGCATGCCCCCTAAATGCATTCTGGGGTTCCGCTAACCCTCTGGAGCAGATTTAGAGAAGGCCTGGAAGACCCATGGGGAGAGGAGAGAGAATGCAAGCTCCTTTACACAAATCCTTGCACTAACAGAATTACTCATTGGAAACCAACCAATAAAAGCCAGCCACAAATGTTTTATTTATTTATTTTTTTAAAAAAACTGCACCATAAATCAGAATTAAAAATCAGACTACACAGCCAGGGAGACATGCAATAAATCCAGCCTCTAAAGGAGGGATGTGGGAACCTCAGGCCCATGTATATCTCAAGGTCAAAGATGAACTGAATTAGCCAGCAATTGCAAAATAAAACATCACATGGGACAAGAACATTCAAAATTATTTTGAAGAAACTGCAGCAGTATATTCATTATATTGTCATTAAAAATGTGAGCCTTTAATCTTATCTGTAAGTGCTGTATATACTACTTGTCTTAAGACATTAAAAGGTTTATACTCCTTTTTGACAATGCCATTTTAAATCTTCCCTGTGAGAAATGAAACAACAAAAAATAAAAATAAGAATGCATGACACACACACACACACACACACACCTTTTGTATGAATATACATTTCAGTATAAGTGTTGAAAGCAACATTTCCTTATTTGAAAAGCTGTTTGTTGCTGAAGAAACAAAGGTACGCATTCTAAATACCCTGTTCCATGTGCAAAAATACTCGTGCACAGTCTCAAACCTCTTTGGATCCAGTCATGGTAAATGCATCAGGTTTTGGGGGCCTTCTCTGATGCATCAAAGCAGTGTGAGCAAACTGGATTTTGTACTTGCAATGCACCCACAAACTCAAGTCTAGTGCAGGTAGTGTGGTACCTGGCTGTGGGTGATGGGAGTTGTAGTCCAAAACATCAGGAGGGCACCAGGTTGAAGAAGTCTGTGCTGGAAGTAGGATTAGGCTTTTTGTAGGAGAATAATCACACTGCTTGCTGTTCAGCGGCCAGGACTCTGGTTACTTTATTTTGCAGTTGCCTAAAATAGGTTGAGGTCATTCTTGCAACAGGAGTGTGAGGAACAGGAATCTAGGTTTAAATATGTTGAGGCACGCTTGTCATGATTTATTGGAAACTGTCAGGTCTGTAAACAAGCCTGTTTGCAGTGATAGAAACCCTTCTGTATGCTTATACATGGATTTCTTTATGTTATGTGTACAGTGACAAACAAGAAACCTGCACAGGCATCTATTACAAAAGTCAAACAGTTTGGAGGTTCCGCATCTTTTGTCCGAAGGTCGCAGTGGACGCTTGAACAACTTCGCCAGGTTAACGGAATAGACCCTCATAAGGTGAGTAGTGATTCGTTCCCATTTAGTGATATTCTGTTTCTGTGATGCTTCATATCTTTTATTCTTCCTGTTTTCCAAAAGAAAAATTCACCCATTTGATTTTTTTTAAAAAAGAAAACCATGTCTTGTCTTGGATTCTTTTTAAGTGCAGCCCTTCAGGACCTCAGGAATCGATTCCAAATGCTTCAATTTCCTTCGTAAACCTTTCTAGATTTCACCACTTTTCTATCTGTTCACCTTTTTCTATTTTAGGAAAAAGAAGTGTTTGGAATCCCATTGTGTGTGAATGAACTTATCCTTACCTTGTAGGCTTTCATGTTCTCTGCTGCTGCTAACTTCCTCTTGTAATAATCTGAACCATTATTTTGCCCCCGTGTTGCATTGGGAATTTAATTAATATATCCAGGCAAGAAAACTTGTCCTCTTAACTAAACATTTATCTTTATGGTAAATAACTCTAGAAGAAGTCCAGAATAATTAAAAACTATAGATTTCAGCAAGGTATACCATTTTTAACCCTCATTCTTCCTGCTGTCTCTTTTCTTTGTACAGTGGTACCTTGGTTTACAACCTTAATCCATTCCGGAGGTCCATTTATAAACCAAAAAAGGTTGTAACCCAAGATGCGCTTTCGCCAATGGGGCCTCCAAAAAAATTGGTTTGTAATCCAAAAAATAAATAAATGGGTTGTAATCCAAAAAAGGTTGCAAACCAGGACATGCACTTCCGGGTTTGACGTGTTTGTAATCTAAAATGTATGCAAACCAAGGTACCACTGTACATGGGAGACAAAGTGATGTCTGACCCCATGCCTACTACAGAGTGATGATCCTGCTGATAGCATGCTAGAGGCACAGATAGGACCATCTACCTGCTGCTTCAAAGCAGCACTAGCCCAATGTGGCACCTGATGATGGATCACGCTACTGTAGCTTGACAAATGGTCGTCGCAGAACCAGATGGATTCAGTGGCCTAGACTGCATGCAGCATTCAACCACAGTTCAAAACGGGGATAGTCAATGTTGTACCCTCCATAATCTTCAGTCCCCATAATCCCTTGCCATTGGCCATGCTCCTGGGGCTGAAAGGAATTGTACTCTAATAACATCTAGAAGGCACCACATTGGGTACGTCTGGTTTACAATTAATTGTTTTTCTTCCTCCATGGCTGACCGTGCCATGTGAGGGAAGGAGGAAAGAAACAACAATTTTATTTGCCTTGATGTGTGATCCTGGAATCCTGGTTTGCTTCTGGCTAAGGTTTGTTCTTGGCTTTAGCATACATGACTTGTTTGGAGAAAACAAATGACAAGTCAGGTTTACACTCTTAAGTCAGACTATGGCTCATTTCATCCCCTGTACAGTGGTACCTTGGGTTACAGACACTTCAGGTTACATGTTTTCGGGTTGCGCACCGCGCCGAACCCGGAAGTACCAGAACGGGTTACTTCCGGGTTTCGGCGCATGCGCAGGAGCGTCGAATCGTGACCCGCGTATGCACAAATGTGACACTGCGAGTTGAGAACGTGCCTCCGGCACAGATCACGTTCGCAACCCAAGCTTCCACTGTACATCACAGTCAAGAGCAGGAAAGAGCAAAGCACTTGTGAGCATTATTTTTATTCCATACAATTTATATACCATTTGATTGTTAAACCGTGGTTTAATCAGGGGTTTGTTTGTTTTTTCAAAATATGGCTTAACTGTAGGTGTGAACTGGTGTTTGACTCTTCGTATTAAATGGGAGTGGAGTTAGCCAGGTTAAACAACCTCATGACATCTGTTGCTGAATTTCCTTTAGCAATTTTGCTGACTTTTGTAGTAGTTCTAGTCATGATATTCTACATTATAATATGGAATTGCATACATGACATACGTTTTCAAAAGTTGCAAGAAGTTGGGCTATATATAATAAGTGTACATCATTTTCTTTAACATTTGCTTTGGGTTTTTTTTTTTTAAAAAAATATCATTTCTCCTGTAATTCTAATATTATTCCTTCTAGGATTCCCCAGAATTTGATTTACTATTTGAAAATGCTTTTGACCAATGGGTAGCAAGCACAGCCTCTGAAAAATGTACATTCTTTCAAATTCTCCATCATACCTGTCAGCGGTACCTTACAGACAAAAAGCCAGAATTTATAAATTGCCAGTCTAAAATTATTGGAGGTAAGTCTTTGTGTTTTGATTTGAATGGGTGGCTCAGCTCATTTCAGATCATTATACTAATGAATTCTTCTAATGTGTTATGCCTAAAAATCTGCAGTGGCTGAGGCAATCCGTCTGGGTTTCAGTGATAGTTGTAAATATAGCCGTTTACATGAAATTATCAAAATCTGAACCAAATAAAAGCTTTTATAAATTGATCTGATGGGTCTTAAGCCTAGATTTCTCAGATTTCTAGCTACTTGTATGTAGTACCTCTTGATTCAAAACTGCAATTTACCTTGAAAGAAATATTTCCTATACAGTGGTGCCTCGCAAGACGAAAATAATCCGTTCCGCGAGTCTCTTCGTCTAGCGGTTTTTTTGTCTTGCGAAGCAACCCTATTAGCGGATTAGCGCTATTAGCGGCTATTAAAGGCTTAGCGGCTTAGCGGCTAAAAGGCTATTAGCGGCTTAGCGGCTTAGAAAAAGGGGGGTGGGAGCGAAAAAAATCGCAAGACGTTTTCGTCTTGCGAAGCAAGCCCATAGGGAAATTCGTCTTGCGAAGCAACTCAAAAACGGAAAACCCTTTTGTCTAGCGGGTTTTTCGTCTTGCGAGGCATTCGTCTTGCGGGGGGGCACCACTGTATAATTATTTCTTTCCTAGCTTTAATCTGTGGTGCTTTAGTGCATGAGGATACTGCCTCCGGTTCGTGTCTCACTTCTTTCAGATATTGATTTAAAAGGCTGAAAATTTAATTCCTTTCTCTGCTGATTTTGTTCTTTCCCATTTAGCAAACATTGATTTTGCCAGTGTTTCTTAAAGAGCTAAATTAGAAAAGGTGTTGTCGAACAATAGCCACTTTCATTTATGCACTACTTTATTATGCCGAAACATCTTCGTTTGTGTACCAGCCTTATTCATGTCAGCAGAGCATGCAAGTGCAGCCGTGCATGTTGTTGCTTCAGATAACAGAAATCTGTGTGTTACTCTACCAGGGTTTGTGATATATGTGTTCCAATATCTTCTGGTTGTTTCCAGTGAAATCCCTTGTAGTTAGATTTGCTAGCTGTTAACTAATTGAATTGGCCATTGAAGTCTGGAGAAAAACATGCCACCCATAAACTTCTGCACCAAGTTTCCTTCTTATTTGCTGTCTCCTGGTCGCCAAAGAGAATCTGACAGCACAATTGAAAACTGCTCCAGAGCTGCTTGTAATTTAAGATCAAATGAACTTCAGAGATCCAAAATGACATACTTCGTAATGCATTATATAGTTTAATTCTTCTTGTTAAAGGTACAGGGGTACCTCAGTTTTCAAATGCCTCCATAGCCAAACATTTTGGAACTCGAACACCAAAAACCCAGAAGTAAATGCCTCGGGTTTTGAACACGCCTCCAAAGTGGAACAGGAAACGCGGCTTCCTTTTTGAGGCTTCTGCTTTCAGTGTTCAGTTTTCGAACGTTTCAGAACTCAAAAAGACTTCTGGAACGGATTACATTCAAGAACCAAGGTACCACTGTATTATATCTTTAAATCCATGTGACCAGAAAAATTAGGAATATTTGGTGGTGGTGGTACTGCTATGGTTAGGTTATTATTCATAGTCATTTTTGTACTCAAGTTCTCTGTTAAAGAACTTCTTAATGCTTATCTCTAGAATTGTGGGAAGCAAAGGGAAAGGATGGTTGGATTGAATTATACTAAATAAATGGCTTCCTGGGTTTCACTTGATGCCAACTATCGAGAGCAAGTACTAGATCCGCCAAAGGTCTAGTGCCCTGCATGTCTTCTTCCTTGCTCACGTGAAAGCCATGGGCACAAATACACGCTGGATCTTCAAACATGAGGAAGTAGCATTGGCATCTACGTTGAGAAATTAGCCTTTAGTGACATCATTCTGGAGCAGGATCTTTTGTGCCTCCTCATTTCCTCTTACAATGCTTTTGGCATGTAAGATAATATGGGCAATATCAGTTCCAGAACTGCAATGCATACTTCTTAAACATTGTCTTTTGTTCTTTTCCATAATCTTACATTAGATTAAGTGGAAAGTTGATAAAGAAATGGGAGGGAATGGTAATAAATGGGGTGGTAGAATGTGTAGGGAGGTTTTGGCTTGATTTTCGTGTTTTGACGTCAGAAATTATGTTGAAAGCTGAGGCACGGTGATTTGCCCTTTAACTTGTACTGAGAAGACAGAATTCATTCAGTTTTTCTGCTCTCTATAGTATCCTCCTCTAGCACATAGCTGAGTCCCTTATCATACAGAGTTCCAGCTGCTTCCCTAGCCAGTAGGTGATGTAATGGACAGACCTGGGGGTCATCCTCCTGAAGACCCTGTAGCCAATCATGGCAGAGTGGTAAAACAACAAATCAGGAATGGGTAGAGAGTAAAAAGGTAGAATTTGACAGTTTAAAGGGCCAATGGTGCCTGACTAGAGAAGCAGCTGGGAGGTTAGAGGTTTGTTAGGCAGGACACATTGGTATAACTCGGGAAAGGAAGAGATCCTTGAATGGGGCTAGAGATGGGGTTTTTTTAAAGAAAGAATTTGATTTATTGGAAATAAGTAAAGTTCTTAATTGCATCTGTATAACTAAGTACTGTACCTTTACTAGCAAAATCACTAAGCTTTATCCCTCATAGAGTGCTTTACAGTTTTGTTCCCATCATGCCCTCATATTTATTTTTGCCCCAGTTCAGGAAATAAATGGTGATAGGACACCCACAACAATAAGAGTCCTTGTTGCTGAATTGTAGTAAACAGCTCCACAGGCACATAATCTCTTAATTCAGATTTGTTTCTGATAGGGATTGTCTTAAATTTAAACCATTCAGGCCCAGTAACGTAACCTCGCTCCATCCTTTACTAAGGGAGCTTGCCACAGTTAACCTTCTTGGTTTTAGCAATGTGCTCCTCAAATGCTCTTTTAGTGTCCCTTGTTGTATGATTGCACATATTTTGCCTAGAAATGGTATGCATGTGCAGTTAGATTGTTTTTAAATTAGGAAATGAGAAGACAGTCTTCTTATTTAATGAGCCATTACCTGGTGTGTAGACCTTTGGAAACCATCCCGGTGCACATATTGATTTACTGAGTGGCCCTGGCAAAGTCACAGTTTGTCAGCCTCTACTCACTATCTGCAGTAGGGATGTTATGACTTATGATATAAAGCACTTGACAAATTGAAGTGCTATATAAATCCCTAAACAGACCATTAAGTTGTGAGCATTGGAGGCTCATGAGGCCCTGCCAAGACATCTCTCATGGCACCAACAAGATAAGATTTCACAGACTTTGCTTACAATTGTTTGGTGCTCAAAAGCAACATTTTCTGGTTTAGGAAATTTCTGTAGTAAAGCAGCTATTTTCTTCCTTCTTTTGACTGAGGCTTGGTGTTGAGGAAGGTGTATCTCTGCTTGAAATGCAGTAGCCTTTTAAAATGTGACTGCTCCTCTGCAATGGAGCATTGATCATTAAATAAAAGAGCAAATTTGTTATTTGTCCATATTGTTGTAGATGGTTGCTTAGCTGTCAAAAAAACATTTCTTCATAGTTTTGAACTTTGCCTAAAATGTTGGAAATTGTGCTAAGGAAGTTGCTGCAAAATAGAAATTAAGACTTACAGTGGTGCCTCGCAAGACAAAATTAATTCGTTCCGCGAGTTTTTCGTCTTGTGATTTTTTCGTCTTGCGAAGCACGGTGTCGGGAAAGTTTTGGAAAAGCTTCAAAAATCACCAAAGTCTTCAAAAACCTCAAAAAAGGCTACCACACCGCGTGCTATGAGTTGCTCCTCGAAGTCAAGTCGCAACTGTATTAACGGTTTTAAGAAAAAGGAAACAAACTTGCAAGACGTTTTCGTCTTGCGAAGCAAGCCCATAGGGAAAATCGTCTCGCGAAGCAGCTCAAAAAACCCTTTCGTCTTGCGAGTTTTTCGTCTTGCGAGGCATTCGTCTTGCGAGGTACCACTGTATTTGAAGTATGTCAAATAATGGTGCTGTCCAGTAGATCCACTTAAGTATTGATTTCAGTGGGTCTACCCTGAGTACGATGTGGTGGGATATCTCTCATCATGCATTTCTGACATTAACATTGTGGCTTCCCTCTTGCTGCTTACATTTTAGGGCTATGTGAAACTGGATAACATTGGTGATTATTCCCAAGGTGGATATGGATTGCTGTTAAAGCAATACCTTTGCTGGTTGCTGTTCAAGATATTTTTCTCTAGGCACATCTACCATATAGGTAGCTGGTGAGAATACAGCAAGACAGGAAAGTTAGCAGCAAGGCCCACATATATCACACCAGACTCTAAACTGAAGTACTGCTTTTTCATTATTTGCAGTATTTCATCCCATAGTAGTTTCAGGTTACTTATTCCTATCCAAGTATATTCCTGCCATCATTTTTAACTCAGAAATGAGCAAATCATTAAGCTTTTGCACGTCTCTGAAGAAAAAATGCAATTATGGACTATTATAGTCATGGTTATTTAAACTAAAAGCATGATACTGGTGTTGATTACTTGATTATTATTTTTGTACCGTTCTGGCTAACTTTAGGTCAAATTGGTGTAATCATCATTTTACATTACTTCTGTTCTAAGAAAGCTGATATCTATGCTATATTCTTAGAAGCTGATTTATTGTGGAAGGATGTTATAGCTCATTTGAGGAGACTGCCATTAAATCGTAGATGGTAAGAAAGGTTCTCATTCAACAATATTTTCGCCAGTAACTTGCAGTTTTATGTGCTGCTATTTCAGCATTATTTTGCATAGCTTTCCCTAAGGTCCAAGAACTGTAGCTGATATTAAAACTGGCACAGCATCACTAGTAATTTTCCTCTCTCATAGAAGAGGGGTTTTATAACCAAAATACTCTATCAGCATATTCTGGGATGAATCCCTCAAATTTGGAAATGCCACTGTTACAGTCTGTAAGGAAAGTCAAGAGCCTTTAATTCTTTCTGAACTGATGTCCTTGTTCTGCAGTAAAATATCTACTTTTAATTATTATTTTGGGCCCTCAGTTTCTGAACATAACAAATCCCCCGATGTTTCCAAAATGTACATTTCTCTAGAAAGCACCCAAAGCAACAATCCTAAGTGTTTATAGGCAGACGTAAATCCCATTTAGTTCAATGAAGCTTATTCCCAAGGTGTTGTATCCCACAAAGCTCTACTCAAAGTAGACCCATTGAAATTAATGCACCTTATCCATGTCTATTAATTTCAGTAGGTCTACTGTGAGAATAGCTAACGTTTGATATAAGTGAAGGTCCCTTTCCAGAATAACTTACAGCTGTTGCCAGATCAACGTAAATCACATTGGGCAGTTCTGGAGTGCAAATTTATTTTCCTGAACTGGTTCTTTTTCTCTCTCCTTCAGCGTACATTGCAACAAATTGCTTGTTGAATACAGGTGGTTTTGGGGGTGGAAAACAGAATGTGGATTAACACCAACCTTCCAGCTTCATGACCTTGATTCAGATCAGGGACCCTGTGACTGCTGTTCATTAAAGAGAGAGAAATCCCAATCAGAAGTTGCATGGAGTTTGACCCAATTTCCTATTTACACTTGGATTGTTTCAGTAAAGGTAGCTAGCATGTGAGCTCCTGAAGAACACAGTTGCTGACATCTGCAGGCAAAGACTAGGACTGCAAAGTTTTTTAATGGAAGGCGGGTAGAAAAGTGAGAGAGCAAAGAACTGGGAGGTGGTAATTGGGATTCAGCAGTGGGCTGCTCTCTCTGCTTCCTGCTCCCAGGAGAACATCAGTTTCCCTACTAAATTGCAAGAACTCACAGGCTCAGACTCTGAGAATTGAAAAAGCACACCTACCTTTGCTTCCTGTAACCTTTTTATCCTGGACAGCTGGCTGGAGTTACTAATGGATTATCCAATTCTATTTCCTTGGAGGATATTTTGCCACTGTGATAGTTAATGAGTCATTTGCTTTTCACCAGCCAAGTATTGGCTTAGATTAGCAAAGCATCCTATAAATAGCCCACATGGTGATGCTGATAGTTTCACAAAACACATTTTTTTAAAAAATCCATTTGAACTTTCAAAAGTGCATACACACACGTTTGTTTTTTAATTTTTAAAGAAGAGCAGAAAATTTATTCTACTAATCTTACATGAGTCTTGGTGTATTCTGATCCAGGCAGACCAACATGCAAAGAAACTGAAAGCAGACCTTGGAGTTCTCATCCCATTCATGTGATAGAAGCAGAGTGAGACTTACTGCAGCTCATCCCAATTTGTTCTAGTTTAATGTGACATGCAGCCATGGGAAGTAACTCTCTCCTAAGACCTCCATACACACTTCCCAGGCTTGCATCCTGGAGATGTGACTTCATTGTTTCTAACACAGTGGTTTGACTTCACCCTTGAAGGAGCACTCCATTGTCTCTTGAGACAGATGAATCCCAACAAAAACACGTTACTAATGCGTTACTTTACCAGCAAAGTTTTTTTTTAGTTATTACTATAAATATTTTTTAAAATATCATAATTGGTTTACTGGGTGAGAAGAGGTATAAAGACCCGTAAAATCTGCCCTAACGTTTACTTCCACTGGAACATGCTGTTTCCACTGTAAGTAACCTAATACAGTATGTTTGTGTTTGATAGTGATAACTACCATGTTAAAAATGAGGAGGTTGAATGTTACAGTAGGCATATAATGCCATCTACGATTCAATGTAGCCTGACATCTTATTTAAAGGGATTTTTGCCTATGCATATTCAGCATGCAAGCAATGCATGTTGGAGGTTTTCCTGGCTAGTATTCATCTACACCAACTTGCTGTACCAATAAGGCAGTGCAGTATTGGTGCAGCATGATAAATGCCTGCATGTCTCACAGTGAATACCCTCTTTAGAGGAAACATCTCCTGCTTTGCACACTTGCTTGAGTTGCCACATCACCCCAGCAGGTGCCATTGTAGAAGAGGCATTCCCCAAACTGAAGAATTCAAGATCTGCTGACCTCTACAAAGTATTGCCTGAAACAGCCTATTTTGCACTGCTTCACTGCAGGGCTAGCAAGTTCTAGTTCCTTTCGCAGATAAATCACATTAAGAGGAACTCCAGTGACCAGGGAGTGGGAACACATTTCTGCCACTTCTCACAGCACAAGATACACCTCTAGCCCTGTCTATAGTAGTAGTAGTAGTAGTAGTAGTAGTAGTAGTAGTAGTAATTATTTTAATATATTTTATTTATTTATTTCTTTATTACTTACTTACTTAAGGTAAAGGTAAAGGTACCCCTGCCCGTACGGGCCAGTCGTGTCCGACTCTAGGGTTGTGCACTCATCTCACTTAAGAGGCCGGGAGCCAGCGCTGTCCGGAGACACTTCCGGGTCACGTGGCCAGCGTGACATCGCTGCTCTGGCGAGCCAGAGCCGCACACGGAAACGCCGTTTACCTTCCCGCTAGTAAGCGGTCCCTATTTATCTACTTGCACCCGGGGGTGCTTTCGAACTGCTAGGTTGGCAGGCGCTGGGACCGAGCAATGGGAGCGCACCCCGCCGCGGGGATTCGAACCGCCGACCTTTCAATCGGCAAGCCCTAGACACTGAGGCTTTTACCCACAGCGCCACCCGCGTCCCACTTACTTACTTACTTACTTACTTATAAGTAAGTTTCCCCAGCCACTCTGGGCGGCTTCCAACAAGAGATTAAAAATACATTAAAACATATAGATATAGATATTCAAGTCCTTGTTAACATCCCTTGTTTTTGTATGTTCTGAGTCGTCCCCCACTGTTGGCCAAAAGGAGCAAAATATCTCACAGGAGAGCTGTCTATACAGAAACAGTTTCTCAGCAAAATTTGCTTTCATGTTCATTGTAAAACTACCCTATCCTCTGATATTCAAGGAGGTTAAAGTGTTCATATAGCACTGCTACTTTAATTCAGACATTTGAGAAGCTTAGCTGATGAGGGTCAAGGCGATTTCCCCAAAGGAATAGGTATGTTATTTTCAACTTGGTTTGCTCTGGCAGGTGCTAAGCAATGCATCCCACTGAAGCTTCCTTGTCAGAAGCTGAAATTTTTGCATGTCAGAGTTCATAAGCTTCATTGCTCTTCTCAGTAGCACAGAAAAGCACCTTGTTAGAAAGTGGTTAGGCAGTTTACCATGTTTTTGGTTTTCTTCCACTTACTAACTTAATGAACCAAAATGAATAATCTAAATATAGCTGTTGCCTCATTGTTAGAGCTAAGAAGTGCTATCAGTTGCCATATTGTGGACATGTTTGTGTGGAGTCGTTGGAAACCAAAACAGGTGGAGACAGGAGCAGGGCCACACCCCCAAATCTCAGAAACAATATGGGGCCAAGGATTTCACATACATGCTATCCTGGTAACCTGTGCCTTTATTATCTCAATTCAGGCATTGCCTTTCCTGGTTAAGCAAATACCTGTGTGCAGGAGAGCAGATAGAAGCATGCTACCTCAGCCCTGGCTCTGTTGCCCTCCATGTTTTCAAAGAAGTCTGTCTGCAATGGGGAAAGCCTCTTGTACTCATGGAGATTTCTCATATGATTTTCCATGAACTCTGATTTTCCAGAATTTTGAGCAGGACTTTTTTTTAGCGGGAACTCAACAGAACTTAGTTCCCGCACCTCCCAGGTGGGCTCCATTGCCATGATAAAAGAACAAGGGAGGGGTTCATGGTGAGTTCCGGCACCTCTTTTTCTAGAAAAATAGCAATGGTTCTGAGCCACTCAGAAGTCTACATGTTCACAGGAGGCTTCCCCTATTAGTCCCCCTTGAACTCATGGGTGGAAATGGGATAGAGGGTAGTGTATTCTTTCTCCCTCCCTCCAAAATGTATTTGTTTAACCAAGACATCAGTAGATGTCTGAATAGAGATATTGGAATGAATGTTTCTACTGTGTAAATGCTATGGGCAAGAAGTGAGAGGTTAGAAAATAAATAGTGTTTCAACCTCTCATGAATTTTTGACCAGGAACGCTCTGTGAAGTTTATCCATCAGGGCAAATAATAAAGCACTGACATGAAATGAGAGTGCAGGCCTTGGTTGGATGATGGTATTATTTGGGTTCATGATACGGTGGTTGTTGTTTTATGCCCCACCCATCTGTTCAGTCTGTCATTTCAACTTGTTGGCCTCCTTTGTTTATTTTGCCTAATTAGTTTTGGATATGGGGCATTTGTGTGTTTTTATTCATAAGAAAAGTTACATGTTCTTTCTCCAGAAAGGTGAGGAGACAAACTTAGAAAATATTGAAATGTTGAAGTAATGTCTTCATTTATTTAACGGCCACAGGTCTATGCAGAGTGCAGTCCTTTTGTTTGCCTTCATAAGTGGGTACAAACACCCATTTCTCTGATTAAGGAGCTATCTGTTAGGATTTATTTATATGGACTTTATTCAACTTAGTCTTGTAAAACTTTCATCTGTGAGGAATACATTCAACCTTGTGTTTTATCATATTTTGTTCCTTCAATGCTATTGCTGCATCTTTCTTTAACCTTATTCAGATTTCTTCAGTAAAGGTTTTAAAGCTCTTATTATTCTTGTCTCTGTCCTTCATTGATTCAGTCCTCTCTAGTATCTTTTTCACTGTAGTTTAGATAGCTATTGGCAATAGCCTGAACTCAGAACCATTCTTACTGTGTCCTTTTGAAGATCATAGGACTGTTTACAATATAAAAACATAAACATGCATAGCATACTAAAGAGAAAGGGGGGGAGAGAGACACATACACTGCAGATTTTTCAGAGCTATTACTGATAAAGCTGTCCTGAATAATTGGTTTCTATTAGTTTATTCCGATTATTTGTTGACCAGGTCTTTATTTTGACAATAAATAATCTATGAGTCAGAATTCTAATATTTGAATTGCTAACCACATAACGAAAATGCCCAGGCAATACCTTTGGTGCTTAGAATATTAGTAATTACTTTCTGGAAATGGACAAGAACACCACTGAGATGTCCACTTATAAACGTAAGAAACCTTTAGTGATTGTTATTACTATGAAAACATGGTTTGTAAATCTGTTTCATTATTTCAGTCCCTGTTGATGAGAGAAACATGGCATAGCTAGTGAAATGCCATCTTGGGCATATGTGTTAGGTGTGTTGCTCTCATCCTCTCCAGCCCAGGCTCCAAGGCTTAGGCTCATTGTGAGAGGCAGGTGTGCACTTTTTGCAGGTCCTCTCTAAACTGCCTGATCAGCTGAGTGAGCATTTGTTGTCTGGTTGACTCATGTGGGCCTCAGACCTGAGTTTAAATGCCTTCTCAAGTACAGATCTGTTAGGTGCCCACTATCACTTGTCATTCAGCTTCTACCTCCAATCTAAAAAATGGGAATTAACCTGCCTTCCATGATCTACCTTCCTTACAAATTTGTTACAAAGGTAAACAAGCTTATAAATGAAAGTCCTATGTTCTCTTTGCATTATTGAGGGGTAATGTTAATTAAATTAATGGTTTAATGCTCTAAATGTCATGACGCAGCATTGTAGCAGCTCTTTCCAAGAGTTACTGCCTGCGACATAGTGCCTCCTAAGTTCCACTGCAAGGAAGACAGAAAGGTGAGACAGCTACAGTGTGGTTTCAGTTGTGCGTAATTGTAATTTTGTGGGAATTGCTGCTGTGCTACATGACTGTTCAGTGCAGGCAGTACTGAAGCACCTCTGCTCTTAAATTGTCTCTGAAATGTGTGCAGTGGAGAAAGAGAAACCTCCCTTAGCCTTTCTTGTTTGTACTACTTGGCTTGGGCTATTTGATAGCTACTGCAGAATTAATGAGAGAATGGTGGCACTGTGGAAGACCTGTCAGTTGATTCCACATTATGGAGAGAGAATGAATTAGGAATACAGCCAATGTGTGTTTAAATGGCTCTACTTGAGCATCACTAATCAAATAATAGGACTGCATATTAGGCCATATTATATGTCCATATAAATGCATAATTTATTTCCTTGCTTATTTAACAAAATAATACATGCAGTGACTGTTTTGCATGGGGGGGGGGGTTGCATAGTGTGGCTTGACATTTTTCTAGATATACCCTGGCTGTTAGTTGGACCTTAGCCCTTCTTATCTTGCCAGATAATGCATTTCAGTATACATAGATTAAGTCTGTTTGGTTTTATCACCACTAGTTGGTCAACAGTTCTAATTTCTACACCTGCCATATTAACAGATGTGATTTTGTGGAATGGTGTTTAGGAGCCTAGGGATAACCAAACTACCTCAGGATAGCTTAGTCTTATATGATCCACACACAAGGCACAGGCATGTGGTAAAATCAGCATTGGGTAAATAACAAAAAACTTTTCTTTAAAAACCATAAACACACTTGGAGCATTAATTAAATAAGTTAAGATTTAATGACACACTTTCATGTTTCTCCTTGCTGTCTTTCAGTCTGTACCCACAGTTCTGTCTGTTAAGGACATTATCCGACTGTTAGCAACTGTTAGATGCATGTTACCAGATATATAAATGAACAGCTAGGATGAAAATAGAATCTATAGCGATCATTTAAGTTCAGTTAATTGTAATAGCTAAAAAGCAGTGTATGGTTTGTTTCTGTCAAGCTAATTTCACATTTCATGTAATACGCCATACAATTCCCCTGTTCCACTTAGCTCAGTTAGCATTTATATCTCAATTCATGTATGTCTCATTGGCTGCTCTCCTGTACACAGCTATACTGCTTAAATCCCTCTTAAGTCAATGTGAATCAACCAGCCTAACTGTACACTGGGTTGCCGTTTTCACCTTTATAATATTAAGCTGTTAAGGCTTACTCTATGTGCAAAAGAGCCCATAGCATATAGCAAGCACTTTATTTTCCTTAAAAAACACATTTAAGAAGAGTCTACATTTGTTTCACCAAGTCTTATATCTCTTTCTTAGCTTAACTGTTCTCTTGATGGATTGTGTGCCTTATTGTTCTCGTTTGCATGTAACATTAAGCGATAGTTAATGCTTAGTTAATAAACCATCATTAAAACCAAGGTATCTCACATACAGTCACTCAAACCATGGTTTGTATATCACAGAACAGTTTCTTTTTCCTCCACTGTTGAATTTTAACCTGTTCTACACTAGTAGCTTTGGAGCAGTGACAGATCCTTAACCATAGTTAAGGAGAGAGGTCCAAGTTCACACATAATACTAAGCTATGGTTAACGTTAAGAAAAGTTTATGAACTGTGGCTTAATGTTAGATGATCAACTTTAACTTTAGTTAAATAAACCATGGCTTATAAGCTGTGGCTTATTGTAATGTGTGAACAAGGTCAGCATAGCTGTTTATTAAACAAAATAGAAGGTTTCATAATATCCTAGTACCAGTAGAATGTGAGAGTTTTAAAGTTCATGTATAAGAACTTAAAAATATGTACACAAGGAAATGATTAATCCAATTTGCATTATAAAGCAAATAACCTACTGTGATAGACTGTTACATCTGATGATGCATAAACATTAAAATGACTTTGCCAGATACAGGAAGCTTTAATTATGCTTGTGTAGATTCATGCAGATCAGCTTTTTCTTATCTATAGTGTTTATCTTTGTTTAAAAAACTACTTATCTGTTTCTTAGTTAAGAACAGTTTGGCCCATCATTAAGTATAACCACAGCACAGAAGACTGATTTGTACAACTCTGTAGGTCTCTTTCCATCCCTTCTGCTTTACCAATTTCATAGCAATATAATGTACATTCTTAATCTAACACCATGTTTTTCAGGACTAAATTTGAATTAGATTATATGTAAATGTCTCTATCTGTCCTGATCATCTGTGCTGGATCGAAACTTCATTACATCAAAGTATGCTATGTCATATCAGTACATGCTACACTGCCTATGAATTTGACAACATTTTTCCTAAAATGTGATTGCTCATCTGCCTTAAGCCATTAGTAGAGTAACTGCAATGTCTTAATATTGTGATTTGAGCTATGCAAGACTATTGAAAATAATTTAAGCCCCTATAGCTAGAACAAACCCTTATTTGACCTACTTGTACTATTTATATGGTGGAGCATATGGCATCTCTACTTCCATTCATAATAATAGTACAACAAGAGCTGCAGCATTTATTCCTATTTTTTATGCTCAAGTTATGATTGCTTTCCTGAATAGTTGCATTTTCAGTCCAGAAATATTAAAAATTTCTCTAACTCTTATCTCCCCAGCAACACAAGTCACAGGAGAGGCATGTGTATCTCCTCATAACTGTAATACTTTTCTTCCCTTTTAATTAGGTGGTGGTGGTGGTGTGTTATGTTTAGTTGCCAGTGTGTTGTGTTTAGGAAGTATAAAACCAGAAACTATCAGGCTTATACTCTGGCTTATACTTCCTTAAGTGAAGCTTATTCTATCATTCCTTGAGAGCCAGTGTGGTGTAGTGGTTAAGAGCGGTAGTCTCGTAATCTGGGAAACCGGGTTCGCGTCTCCGCTCCTCCACATGCAGCTGCTGGGTGACCTTGGGCTA
Source organism: Podarcis muralis (assembly GCF_964188315.1). Classification (NCBI taxonomy): domain Eukaryota; kingdom Metazoa; phylum Chordata; class Lepidosauria; order Squamata; family Lacertidae; genus Podarcis; species Podarcis muralis. Next base: position 38,366,832 of record NC_135655.1, read on the forward strand.
GTCACACTTCCTTGAAGTCTCTCAGCCCCACTCACCTCACAGAGTGTTTGTTGTGGGGGAGGAAGGGAATGGAGAATGTTAGCCGCTTTGAGACTCCTTAAAGGGAGTGAAAGGCGGGATATCAAATCCAAACTCCTCTTCTTCTTCTTCTTCTTCTTCTTCTTCTTCATGTTATGCAATCAGTTGATAAAAGATGGGCAGAATTTAGAGACCAGCCGAATATGTGAGCCCTCTTACAGTCAATTAGGTATTTGCTACAGCTGTAAGCTAAGATTTCAAATATTGATTAAACCGCTTAATCAGGAGGGAGACCATCAGCCATCATCACTTTGCTGTTTGGTAGAAAGCTCTGTCTCTTGAATTTTTGCTTGCTATGCAGCTGTTAAAAACACAGAAATCAAAGAGACAGGTCAATTCTGTCTTTACACAGGTAAACTCTGTTCCTGCTTTGTGCACTGAAAAACTTGGGAGTTCTTGGTTGCTGAAATCATTGCCGAGACCATCTTTTTTGCAACTCCAAAAATGCTTATAAAATTCAAAGTTCTTAAGAAACATCCCTTTCCACACTTCATTTTGAAATACCATTTCTGCTACAGAAATCTAATGATTGATAGCCCACTTTATTTACAATACAACCAGAAGAATTCCAATCTGGGACATTGTAGGAGCAAAGAAATGGACACTTCCTCCCTACTCTTTGGAAGTGAATTGGTAGGGTGTGAGCTAAAATGTTCAAGAATCAGTTGCAAGGCAATAAACAGAACTGATTTGCTAATGAGTGAACTTTTGGTATAATAGCAGACTGTACTCACTTTGAAATGAGACACCAGTTATCAGACTTGTTTTTATAGTAGTGCCAAACTCCTGATCAAACCAAACGTGTTTGATTTACAAATGAAACAGTCACCCAGAACCAACTTGCTGAGACAGTCATACGCAAGCAGTGGGATGGGGGCAAATAATAATAATGATTGTTTCCTGCTGACAAAATCAGTTGATTATTCTTTTAAAACTACAAAGAGACAGATAGAGATTTGCTGATCAATTCCATTGCAAGACCATGGCCTTTCTCAGAAAAGTGTGGACAATTTCTAAATTCATTGCATTGTTAGACCACAAGCAATGCAAACACTTAATAATATATTTTCAATACCAAATACTTTATAACACTACAGGAATGGAATGTATGAACACAAAGCCATTGATCCGTATGTATGAATTCTATATTTTATGCCACTGGTGCATTTAAAATTGCATCAGAAATTCAGTTGTTTACCAAAGTATATATAGAGTTCTCACATTTTGAAAATTGACTTAGTTATCCAGTTGTCAGCTGAAGCAAAGCAGTCAATATTCACATCAAATGAATATCAGACCTGAGAGCAGAAAGTCAAATACAGTGGTACCTCGGGTTAAGAACTTAATTCGTTCTGGAGGTCTGTTCTTAACCTGAAACTGTTCTTAACCTGAAGCACCACTTTAGATAATGGGGCCTCCTGCTGCTGCCGCTGCGCCGCAGCCGCACGATTTCTGTTCTCATCCTGAAGCAAAGTTCTTAACCCGAGGTAATATTTCTGGGTTAGCAGAGTGTAACCTGAAGCGTATGTAACCTGAAGCGTATGTAACCCAAGGTACCACTGTATCTCATCTACAGCTCAAACACTGGCAGAAAACCACACATGCAACAATCACACCTCCAGACATTTTAGGCCACAACCCCCAGTCATTCCCCACCATGGGATATAATGGGCAGAGGCTGGTGGAAGTTGAAGTCCAAACAAACTTGGAGGGCATCAGGTTGGGGAAGACGTAAGCTGAGAAGAAAAAGAACATGTACCATTCTCAGCTTCATAAAGTGATATTTTTCATCAGGTTTGTTTTAGCTTTAAAAAAAGTCAAAAAGGTATTTGGGAACATGAAGACTTGTTTAATTTTTTCTTTTGAGACATGGCTAGAATCCTATACCAAGTACCTGGGAGTAAGTCCTATCCAACTCAGTTGGACTTACTTCTCATCCAGACATGTATAGAATTTCTCTATTTATTCCAGGAAAAGATGGCAAAGCTCTGTTCTGTGAGTAGAACTCCACTCACGAGTCTCATAGGTTGAAGAGCATTAACTTAGTGGTGGGGCCCCTGCAGAAAGTCTCTGGTTCAATCCATGGCATTTCCAGGTAGAGCTAAAAAATTGTGCTTGATGAAGCACAGGAGAGTCATTGCTAGTCATTGAAGACCTGTAGTCCCTGACATCAGACAACCCTCCTAACATGCTGTGTGGGTAGGGAGAAAAGGAGAAAGAGTGTGTTTTGGTTTGGGACGATTTACCTGTTGGTGGGGGGGGGGTTGCTTTCATTTGTGTACATGTGTGTCTTTTATTTTGTGTTGGTGTATGTATAGGTGTTTTGCCCATTTTGGAGAGGATTTTGAGCATCATCAGCTGGGTATTCTGTAGTGCCCATGACAGCATGTTAGATTTCCAAATGTGTCCATGGGCCCAACAAGTGTGGGTCTCCTGGTGCAGGCAATATTGAGCCAATTGGAGCAATGGCCTAATAGAAGATAAATTCCTGTCTTCCTATGATCCAACCTTGTTTGTTTTATATCAGAGTTCTGATATTAGAAAATGTTGAGATACATTTGATCATGTCATTCACAGTTCTCACGTACGTTTTTCATTTTTGTTTCTAACAATTTTTTTATTTTTTAGGAAATAGCATATTACATTCGGCTGCAGACAGTGTAACCAGTGCAGTACAGAAGGCAAGTCAAGCTTTGAATGAGCGTGGTGAAAGGTTAGGTCGAGCAGAGGAAAAGACAGAGGATATGAAGAACAGTGCTCAGCAGTTTGCAGAAACTGCACACAAGGTATGAAATTAATAAAATACAGCTTAAGGAGAAGGACAAGAAATCCTTAATATGGTAATAACTTCTATGAGAAGCAGGTTGCTAGGAAACCCCTAATATTAATATGCAACGTTGTTTTCACATATTGTTGTCATCTGTTTAATCTCATCAAAAGGTACCAAACCCTTGTTGATAAATGCTGGCAAAGGGGCACATTCTGACCTGTTAAGTTAGCGCTGGCATTTGTTTGTTTGAAAAATATGCAGCCCACACTTCTAGTGCCTGCATATTGAGGTGGGGCAGGGGTGTTTTACAACAATTAAGTAAATCAAATAAAGCACAACATTCCATAAAATGATGTAATACAACAGAGATGGGTTCAACAGATACAAAAATATCAGATAAAAAAAAATTATATACCCCAATAAAACACATGTTTGCTGGAATACAAAAAAGTTTTTACACTCTCTTGGAAGATTCTGAGGAAACCAAGAATATGTGTGAAGGCTAATGTTCTGCCATGTGCATTAACTAAATCTGAGGTAGGGCCTTCTCAGTAGTGGCACCCACCCTACGGGTGGGATCCAGCTAAGGCTGCAATCCTAACCATGACTATTTAATTCAATGTGGCTTACTCCCGGGTAAGTGGGGTTACCATGTCATACTCTGAATAGACCCAGAGAAGTCAATGCCAGTGAGATTTTTTTATTGTAAATAACAAACACAAACAATCCAATTGTAAGTTAAAAAATACTAGTTTTCAGAGCTGCAAATTAACAAAACATACAATTATAAAGTTCCCCAAATATTTTAGATTTAAAAATCGCCATGACAGCCAACAGTTTTCATCTGACAAGCTTCTCACTTCTAGCATATACAAAGCAACCTCATAAATAACAAACTTATCTTTATCAGCCAGCAACCATCTAATTTTGAAATCACCTGTTTGACCTTCTAAAAAATTCTGGAATGAATAGAAGGATCTGCTGCTATGAAGGGCAATAAAGAACATAGTATCTCCATCTGACCTCATCCACTTACACAAAAATGGTCTTTTGTTGGCCTTTTAAAGAATGTACTGGTTAAATATTCTGTTGGCATGGTTTGAAAAGCTGAGCAGAGTAACACATATCTAACAAGGGGGGGAAAAGTTCCACAGATTGCAAGCAAAGTGTTGCATCAAATTATGCAGCAAGACCTGACAAAAAGGATATGAGGACTTGCATTTTCCATCTCCCGTTTTGCTTTGTGATACAGTCAGGACCAGGAGAGGAATGTTGCCACCAGCAGTGCAAAATACATCCTTTGGATTGCATTGTAGCATTTTCCCTATTATACATTTACACTTAAGTCTTGTGCTGCCCTTGGTATTACTGTGGCTATTCCATACATCTTCCATCTTAAAAAGGAGCTTATATTTCTAACTGTGCCTACAAATACTTTGACTTTTTACCCGTAGAAGATGGGTGCTCACTTCACCTCAGAGAATGCATGTTTTATGTTTAAGTTAATTTCGAACTGCTCCCATCACCCCCAGACACCACGTTGGTGAAGGCTGAAAGCCTTCTCTTAGAATATGATTAAAACAAAAGTGGCTATCTTGGTCTTTGAATCTTTATCAGTCTGACTATAACTCGGCAACTTCCACTAACAATTACTAGCAGAGGACTATCTGGACTATACATACACATACGCTTCTGTAAATGGAGTTGGAAGCAAATATAGACCATCCCTGACTACCCCAACAGCTTGTCTTCCCAGACCATTGTTGCACTGCATCCATTCAGCCCAAGCACCCCCTGTCCTTGGGGCAAGTCTCTTTTCAAACAAGCCTGATCTGTTCACCTTGCCTGCGATCTAGACTAGCAACCTCTGTCTTTTCCCACATAATTGGCTTCTTTGCTAAGCCTTCTGCTTTCCCTTAAACGCTCTTCATAGTGTTCTCAAGACTTGGTATCTCCTGTATTCACAGCCTTTCTCTCACACTCCTCTATTATTATATGCTACAAGGACTGACCACCACCTTTTTGTTTCATAATAAATATGGAATTGTAGGACGTGTATGTGATGCAACTTTCAAGAACTCTAGACAACCTGGAACATGACTCTTCTTCCTTTTCTTTAAAAAATATATATATGAATATTTCAAGCATCGTATCACACCCCTAGAAACTACAGGAAAATCTTGAAACTTATTCCTTTAATCCTCATTTATTTATCTTGCATTTATGTTTTTCTGCAACATTCGGAACTGAATACTAATGAGCAGTACTGAATTCCTGTGTTGCTTTCTCCCACTTTTGAAAGTAGTGAAACAAACTAATTAATCTGGTTTGTGTTTACTTTTAAACTCTTTGAAGTGACTTCACAGAGTCATTGTTACAAAGTCAATTATTTATACAAGTTGCTGGTTTATGTGCTTTGTTCCCAATACTAATCTGTGCCGTGCCTGAAATGTAAAATAATCCTGCACTGGCAAAAATCCTAATGATGACGTCTATTAATGTAAAAAAGAAAAAGAAAGAAAGAAAAAAGATATAAGTAAATATCTGTGTGCCATTCAGCATCTTCATTTTTAAGGAACATTTCAGAATCAAGTCAAGGATCTCACTTAAAAGATGTAGCACAAATGCTGTGACAGTTCGTCAGCTCCTGATATCACTATTAAAATGTTGTGATTAGATGGCTGAGGTGGTGTCCAGGAAGTGGCTACATGTCAAGTTAATTTCTGTATTAAGTGGATAAGATGTGGGGAGAGATGCTTGCTAGCACATCACATGAAAAGGCTTTTCTGTGTGTATCCCAAAATAACCAGATATAAGTGCCAATATGAGAGCTGATATTGAAAGATGCAGCTGTGTTCTTGTTACCTACTTTAAAATGTCTTGAGTATTGGGGTGGGGGGTGGGGAATCATTTATTGAAACCCAAGAGATTTGTTGCCCGTCAGTGTTGCCAACAATAAACTAGATGGACTGGTTCTCTGTTAGCTTCCTATGACACAGATTTGTTCAGTATTCATAAGGATAACTCAAGAGGTCTGCACTGGTTACCAATTTGCTACTGGGCCAAGTTCAAGGTATTACTATCAGCATATAAAGCCCTTGACAACTTGGGACCAGCCTTACCTGACATGCATCCATTCAACCGCTTCAGTCGGTGGAATTGGCACTATTACAGGTGCCATATAAGACCTGTACCTAATTTGTAAGAAGTCGATCGTTTCGTGTGGCAGAGCCTACACTTTGGAACTCCCTGTCTACTGAGATCGAGCAGCTGAATTCGCTGACCTCTTTTTGGCAGCTGCTAAAAATATTTTCTTTAGACAAGCCTACCCAGATGCTTTGAAAGTTAAGGTGATTTTAATCTGATTTAGTCCCAACTGACTCCAGCTACAAAAGGTGAGACTGCTGAACAGACTCCTGGGCTGGGGTACTGGTTAGGGTTTTTCATTGGGGGAGGGTTTTGGCTGATATATATATATATATATATATGCTTTCGTAGATTTTCACGGGTACAGGAATGCAGGTTTTGGTGTCCTCGGGTGTCTTCCCGTGTAAAAGTTGGGGTGTCTAGGCGACGTTTCGACGAGGTCTCACTCGTCATCTTCAGGCTGGTGCTTTCGGCCGAAAGCACCAGCCTGAAGATGACGAGTGAGACCTCGTCGAAACGTCGCCTAGACACCCCAACTTTTACACGGGAAGACACCCGAGGACACCAAAACCTGCATATATATATATATATATATATATATATATATATATATATGGTCAACTTAAGGTGTTCATATTTAAGAACACCCCCCTAGCTTATACAAACTATATGCTCTATATAGAGGATCATAATCAAGAGTCTCTGTGTGTTTCCACCTCCCTTGTAGATGGGTCTTAATTCCTTACATTTTAGTATAAATCAAGCCGCACTTAGTTGTGACATCAGGTCCCCTGAACAGTGGTTTGAGCTATCCCTCCAAACTAAGATTGTAAACCATGGTTTGATTCTGCTTTGGAGGGATCACTCAAGCTACCGTTAGTTCTGTATTTGCAATGAGGAGGGGAGGGGTTTGATATGCTTATATTTCCATTCAAAGCTTTCTTTAGAAGTTAGATGATCTCATTAACATTGCATGTGATATTTGTAATTTAGTCTAAATAAAGTAATTTTATGGTATTTCTTTTTATCTTGGTTGGATTTCAGCATCTTCACATTGAAGTGAGCGAAAACAACTAAGTATCTTCCTTCTGTATTGATTATATGGTCTGTGAATGTAGCAAGCAATATAAACTCAACAGGAGAAAGTTTTTTTGGGATTTGCACCCAATATATACATGCTTCCATTTTGTCTGCAGCACAGGAACTAAGCCTAGTTCATAAATGTCCAGCCATAATTGTAAATAAGTCTTAATGCATCTCTCACTCTCTCACACGTTTTCCCTCCAGCTTGCCATGAAGCACAAGTGCTGAAAATGCCTACTGTAAAGATCTTTCCAAGAGGAACTGAAAAGCTAGATTCATCATTTTTTTACTGGAGATACAACCACATCTCTGCTTTTTTCTACAGTTCATTGAAGCCCAGTTATTCCAGTTACTATGTAGGAAATAAGTTGTATTCCTATCTTTTTGTATTGCTAAGCCATTCTGCACTTTTACCATATATATTTTTTATTATTTAAAATAAGAGATGGTGTTAACATGGAAATTGGACCAAAGGACATACTGAGCTGCATTGATCTTCAACATCGCACTTTTCCCAGTATTAAGAAAGAAGAAATAAAACTGCCTACGGGGAAGATTACCAAATGAAAATAAAATCCAAGGAATTTGGTTTACAATTATCTCTTTGAATATTTTTAGAGCTACATAGTTTATGCCTTCGATCACTGAGCAAAACGAAATGAATTATTTGCTATGAAAAAGCAGCCTTCTCATTTCTGCCAGTATTAATACTCATATTTTGCATGTGACATCACCAGCACCACAGTGCAAATCTGGATTCGAGAGGTCAACTTGTGGTCAACACTACATTTTCAAAATAACTTCTTTTTTACTCTTCTGATTTATTCCTTGGACTGTATAATACCACCGAGAATTCACACTTGAGATGTTAAGGCTAAGGAAACTCTGATGATTAAATTTCCAAATGTCTCTACATTTAGTCTGGAATTTAGCAGTCAAATTATAAAACAGAATTTTCCCTTTGTAATTGAGATTTTTAAAAGAGAGAGAAAGAGAGAACATTCCAAATCCACATTATACAGGAATCATTCCAGCATTTTAATGTGTCCACGAACACTTACTACACTTGCTGAAGCTGCAGTTCTGCTTAATGTTAAGCATGCTTCAATTTTAGTGCTTTGAGTAACTTTGGTACATTTATTCCCAACACTGTAGCCTCGCCATCCTTGGCTAGGAGAAGCTAAGGTTGAACTGCCCTTGCAATGAGTGGTTCCCAAGGAGACTCATAATTTTAGAGTAACTAAAATTAACCTTGCATTATGTGGAATACTCACTTGCACACACACAAATTTTGTTGGTTTTGAAGCTTTTGCCGTTTGATCTAACAACATGTACAAAAGCCTCTTGGTTGAGTTTGGGAACTGGAGCTATGCATGGAGTTCTTGGCACTAGAGCTCAGCATCCAGTACTTAGGGTTCGCAGTTACTCAGTTAGCTTGCAACACTTGATCTATAAGCACATCCATTGCACATGAAGTCAGTTCTGTCTGCTTTGTCAACATCAGTACCAGACCATTCTTACCTAACTTCCCTTCAAGAGATGATTGAGTCGTGTAGATCCAACCACACCCTTTCCTCTGATAGCACTGAATATTTGCTAGGCATAGGAAGATGTGTGCGCAGAAAATGTGAGGATCTTTCCATGACTCTCCAGAACAACCCTGCCTCCTCCATAAGTTACAGCAAATGTTTCAGGATTTCTGATATATTTTGCATTTTCTTCTCTGATTTTCCTCCCTGCTTTGAATTTTTCGATCCAAAGTGATATGTGAGCAGAATTTCATGTTATTTCACTGCTATCGCATTATTCATGCCGATTGGAACACACCTAATGGTTTTCAAGTAAGGCAGGCCAAGAGATGAGAAAAACGGTTTGTAGATATTGGAGAGTGAGATTTCTGCATTTTTATTTTATTTTTGTTTGCACAGACACCAGCCAAACAAAAGAAGCAGCTTTTAATGCAGATGAACCTTTAAATCAACACAGAGAGAACATCCATTTAATTAGACTTAACTGCCCATTAGATTTGTTTGAAATTGTCAGAGAAAAGTGGCTTTGTGGACCCCGCACCCCTTAGGAGTTACAACAGCACAAGCCTGCCAGTTAGACATGTTCCAAATCAGAATAAGGTGGTTAAATGTAATGCCTTCACTTTTCATCCAAGGTGCATTTTGAACCATTGGCTCCACCTGACGCACCTACTGCTCAGGAATTAAATGGGACAGCGAAATATCCAGTAGAACTTTGCCCTTTGGAATTAAACTAAAGTATACAGCATTTTCCAAAGCAATTTTGTTACCAGTTTTTCATTACTGTTTTTAATAGGCTTGGACGAGGCAGGAGTGTCAGGATTAAAAAAAATAATAATAAGTAATGAGAAATACAAGCTAAAATACAGTTGCAATGTCAGTTTTGCCTGAGTTAGTGGATGAAACTGGAGATCGTCACAAAGGCAGCCTGTGGTACCCTTCACACACAGCAATGTGGGTACCACCTTTCTGTAATGCTGCCCCATGCAATGGGCTATGCGTGAATAGTGCAGCTATGTAGGCAGGGCTCATCGTAGGGATCTTTCCCATGCGATCTTTCCCACACAACACCAAGTACCCTGGACAAGTAGTCACATCATTCATAGGCAGTTCCAGCTCTCTAAACTGCATCATGCAAAGCCAGCACCAATGTGGCCATAGCTGAAAAGAACTTCAGTTGGAGATTAGATGAATTTACAGTGAACATGAATGAAGTGTTAGGTAACACAGTGTGAATGAGGATGCTATTTGCAGTTGGCCATATCTGATCGGAGGATTCCTGCTAAATTCCAGATTTTCCATTGCTTGTACTGTGAACCATTATTCTGTATGTTATATTTATTTTGCACATTTTTTGCATTTCAGATCAATGATAATTTTGGCTTCTTGTCAAATTAGGGCTTGTTTTCAAACTGCCAAGCAACCCCTGGTGATTTTATCACTTTGATGTATCAAAAATTAGATCTTAATTTGTATTTCTGCTATTGAGTAAATTTAAATTTCATGGTGGCTTTTTTTTTTAGGATAATTAGAAGCAAATGTGCTGACATCTAGTACTGAAGGTAAACATTATAGTGTTAAAAACATCCTGCTGAGAATAGTGGTAGTATACAATTCTAGTATTAGATATTTGAGTACACAAAGTATACCGTAATTCAGGTTAATGTTTCATATTCAAGAATGTATTTGTAAAAAGTAACAAGAACCATAGTTTCTTTATCAACTTTTTAAAAGTTCTGCGAAGAATAAAAATCATGTGTTACTGGACTTCAAACTGTTATATCAGTGAGATCAGTCTTAACAGCCTATTTTTGTGGCTAGCAAAATGTGCATTAATGTGAAAATGTTAACAGAACTTGCTCACTAAATAAGTGATCTTAAGTTTGTTGTGCTTTAACATGCCAAAATTGTAAATTCTTGTTGATATGATATTCTTTCTAAGGATATAGGAAAAAACACACCACACCATTCTACAATAAATGGGTTCTTTTCTAATCCTGGTTTTTGTCATTCAATAAAATATGCTGTACTTCCAGATTATTTGGTGAGAGAAGGCATGACTGTAAATTTAACCTTGTAGAATTATTTTTGTTATTATTCCATACCTCCTCTTTTGCTCTTAATCCTTTTAGATGACACTTAAGGGCGCTTCCAGTAGACCTGCATTTTGAGCATTCATCCTGATTTGTTTGCAGGCAGATTAGACTTGGTTAGCTGTTTTACTGAGCATTCACCTTTGTTTATGAGGAGGCTAGATGATGTAGCATCCCACACTTTCTGCTACTTTTTCCTTTCACTCCTTTTTGCTAAAAAAAAGAAGAAAATTATCTTTTGGGAAGCGGGTTTGATGTGCAATATCTCTAAATCAACTTTAATTGCGCAACTGGAATTTGCTGGTATGTGGACGACTATCACCCCAAAATAGTGACTGTCTGAAGGTGCCCCAAGTCTAAAGAGCTCTGTGGGAAGCACATTTTGAACTGGGAGCTCAGCGGCGCCTCCCTCCACCCCTCGGCCACACCAGCAAGGGCTTATTTACACAACTCCTTTATGGTGGTTACTGGAACACTTAGCCATGTTCCCCCCACCCCTTATTTCCTCCTTTTGTTGCTGGCAGAAGTGCCTAATAAAATATTACATACTAGAGATCCATAAGGAATCAGCCATTCAAAATAAAGATTTCATGGCTCATACTTGTTGTATATATGCCTTAACTAAATGATTTACACAAAGTTGGCCACTGATTTTCATATGTATTCCAGACAGATAAGATTGCCTGCAAAGAATGTGACACTTGTTTGTGGCCTGAAATGTGTGCAGAAGCTGATCGCTGAAGACCGTCATCTTTTGCATCACATCATTCAGAATTGTTTTGGCTTCTTGTCACACCTGTACTGTAAATATTCACATTACTAAAAGGTATATTTACCAATGTGCTACATGCACAATACGAAGTGCTACTGGACCGATCCATCCTCTTGAAGAATAAAAAGCACCATGGCTCTAAATGGTTACGGTGCTCAAATACATTGCTGAATGTTGTGAATGCAAGTTGCAGTTTGTCCCTTCAATAAATAGCTACTTCTCTCTTCGTCAGGGCATAGGAATGTCTAGGCCCTTGGAATGAGATGTTGGCCTTGTACAAAACTATAATCTGGCAAAATAGAATTCATTGTATGTATTGTTCTGTGTGTGATTCACATAATTGTAAAATGACAATTTTGTTTTCATAATAAAAGTTTTAATAAGTATATGAACGATGACTTTTTGCTTTTATATTTTGGGACGTCCCAGCTATTACAAAAGTATTGTGAAAAGGAATAGAGGGTAGAATCCAGCTGATGTTTGTCTGCCGGAAAGCAGCCATCAGCTGACTGGAGAAATGGGAGCAGTTTTTGGCTATTCCTCTCCCACATCCTCTACCCTACCGCTTCTCAAAATCTCTAGAGAATTGGGGGACCCTCTTGAACAGATTTTGGGTGCATGGGGAGCTGTGGCCAGGGGAGGAATTGCTGGAAATGGCCACAGTGGTGGGGAAACTTCTGGACGTGGAGAAGGTTTGGGCGCTGCTTTCCACAGGCGTCCAGTTGGCTGCTGTAAGAACAGCATGCTGGACTGGATGGGCCATTGGCCCAATCAAGCAGGTTCTTATGTAGGTGCACAGGTAAGCAGACCTGAGCAGGCAGGTAGTGCTAGATTCATAGGAACGTAAGTTCTACAGCAGCAGCGTCTGCGTTGCAGCTCGTGACTCTCCCACTGGCTTCGTACAAACTTTTCCCAGGCTTTCTTGCCCTTGTGCCTTGCAGACCTGGAAAAGCAGCTTCAAGGCCCCCTTTCACCATGGAATGTGAAGGAGGAGGGGCTTCACTGATTGCCCATTAGCATTCATTGTGACCGAGCCCACCCCAAAGCTCAAAGGAAGGCTTTTGGAGAATAGGCCAGCAGCAGGGCTCCGAAGGTATTTATTAGGAAGCACTTTAAATGTGCTGCATTTCCATTCCATTCCCTTCTGTTTCTCCTTTTTGAATAACTGCCTGCAGCGAGCAGTTGTCAGCATTGCCCCTTCTATTCACAGGTAATCACTTGGTTCAGAGTGGTTCTGGCCACCTGCTAGAATGGAGGCTGCATTTAAAAGAACCCCCTGTACCTGCTCATTTGCAAGGGTTGATTTTAATGGCTGTTATCAGAGTATCTCATTCTGAGGAAAAGGAGCAATGAAACGGCCAGCACTTTTTATTAGACTGAAATATATGTATCGAGGGGAACAGCTCCAAGCACAGAAACGCTCTATTTTTAGCATTGCTGCAAACTTCCATGACAGAAACTCAATGGGCAGAGAGGCATAGACTATTCAATATTGCTGTGCTTTTGTGGTCTCTAGAGATACACAGAGCAAGCTTGCTTTTTGCTGACTCCCAACCATATCGTTGGCTGCTTTGTGATCTTGCTTGCTAATTCAGACACCTATTGATCGTGGGCCATATGGCAAGATGGAAGGGGACCAATGAAACTGATCCTGAACTAATTGAATACTGTTGTGTCTTATAAATATCTATCAGGTGTGTGTGCTGTACGTGTTTCTTCACCGTCTAGATGTGAGCTGCTTTTAATTGGATTGCAGAAAGATCCCCTCAAGCTGCTCTGAGGAATGTACAGAGCTGAGTGTGCCAAGAAACTAACTCTCCTGTGCTTGGTCTTCTTTCTCCCTAAGGTGGTGATCTATGGTGCGCTATGTTGAGCATTTTTCTTGCTATTGTTGCCTTGTTCCGGAGAGATGATTTGGGTTCTAGTCAGAAATACAGTCCTAACTAGAAAAGAGAAGCATAAGTACAGTAACACTAGACCCAGGACGGTTGTGTCCATGTATAAAATAGGTGCTAAAGTTAGCTTGCTAAGGGTGCAATCCTAACAGCTGCTTCCCAGCATGGTTTAAAAAAGCAGTGTGTCCCCCTGTGCATCTTCAGTCATGCTTAGCATGTTGGTTGAAGTGAACTGGAGGGAGGAAGATTGCTGTTCCAGCCTAGAGCTGGTGCAAATATTTGACCCAGGTCAGATTTACATCAGCAGTCATAAATTTGACACACATAGGACATCAGTGTTAATCTCATGATTCCTGCCCTTGCCTCCCCCCCCCCAAAAAAAAAAAAAAAAAAAAAAACATGGGGCACCTTTGGGATTTTTTAGAAGACATTATTGTACTTCAAAAAATCCATTATGTTAAAAAATGTGTTTCCTAGTACGGGATTAAAAATAGCATTGCATGCAACCCATTAACCTTATTTTAAGCATTTTTAAGCAAGGCTGTTTCAGTCACTACCTTCTGTTGGTGAGGAGTATTGTGTACATTGAACACTGCACCTGTCAAATAATGGCAGTTACTGAAGGATCGATCCAGCCATTGTCTGGAAGTGTGTGTTTCTTTGTAGGCATCCAACTGCTGTCAGCTGTAACGGTGAAAAAGAAGGCAGTCAATTTTTATGGTGGCAGCCAGTCCCCACCCACAAGTTCAAGAAGTGCCTCAGAAGAGGGCTTTCTGAGGAACACAAAATGGAGGCCATTCCAGTTCTTGCCCCCAGAAACGATTTTACCTCATTTCCAGTATATCACAGAAACAAAGTTGCCAACTTTTTTGTAGGTGGATTTAGTTCATCCCTTGTTTCATAGATTGGGCTAAGAATGCCCTTTAGACATGTGGCACATACTCAGTATGGCTTATACAGGCACTGGCTTGTGGTTCTCTTTGAAAACCAATGTTTTCTCCTTTAGTCCAGGTGTGGGGGAGCTTTGGCCTTCCAGATATTGCTTAACTACAGCTCCCATTAGCCCCAGCAAGTGTGGCCAATAACCAAAGATGACGTATAAGTATAAGCTTTTGTGTGGACACGAAAGCTTATACCCAGAACAAACTTAGTTGGTCTCTAAGGTGCTACTGGACAATTTTTAAAAAATTTTATTTATTTCGACTGCGGCAGACCAACACAGCCTACCTACCTGAATCTACAAAGATGACAGGAATTGTAGTTCAGCAACACAAGGAGAGCCAAAGTTATTCCACACCTGCTGTTGCCCATCACATGTGAAATCTACAAAGCTGGGCCCTATGCAAAGCAAATGTATCTCCAGTTTCTGTCAACCAGAAGATATTTTGCACTATTCCTGCAGTTTTCATGGGTCTGTTCTTATGAACATAGCTGAGCTTTTAGGGCTCTTCTATCTTTAGCTCTTGCAAAATTCGTGACAATGAATTCTACAAGCTAATTGTGCATGAAAAATGCTTCCTCTTAACATTAGGTCCAGTAACTGTTCACTTTACCCAGCATTTCCTTGTTCCTGTGTGTATTAAGGAAGTGTGAATAGCAACTCTGGTTTCTTTTCTCCACATTATTAATCATTTGGGCCAGATTCAACAAAACAGTTGAGCTAGTGGGAGCCAGTACAATGCATCCTGCCAGGGCAACTACCACCTCCCCCTGCACCCCCCCCCCATTGACTAGCGGGGTGCCTTTAAGAACTCCCAAAATGGTATATATATGAAATAATTTTTTTGTCTAGGGTGAGAGATTTATCAAAAGGCATGTGGCATATTCCCCCCTCCATGTTTTGAATTTTTGTACCCCTTTTCTAAACATTGTGTTACTCCCAAGTATTTACATTTCATCTTCCCCAAATAGCTTGTGATTATTCTCACATTTCTATTGTACTGCTAAATTTGAGCCTTAAAGACACAGGGAGGAATTCAATGTCACACTCCTATTATTGTTCTATCGGCAGAAGCATCATGTCCCAGAGGGTCCCCCGAGATCTCCGGGTATAGGGCAGTATACAAATTTAATTAATTAAACAACAACAACTCTTGGGAGCAGCTTTTTGGGTCTTTGTGGGCAGAGGGGATCAGCAAAAAAAAGGGTGCTCCCATTTGTGCAAGTGGAAACACACTTTATTAAGACGGAGTCACCACTGAATTCCTCCTAAGAACATGATTGGTCCATTTGGTCTGTCTGTCTGTGTCTGGTGAAATGAACACTCCCAACTACTGCTTGGATGAGCTGCCTCTGGCCATCACTGTTGGCATCCAGCTCCCATCATTCCTGAACATTGACCATGAGGCTGATGGGAATTGGAGTCCAACAACATCATGAACGTCATAGGTTCCCCATCCCCGTTTGACAGGATTTTAGTACCAAATATTTCCAGTGAACATCAACCAATACAAGATTAATGGTTTGGGATCCCTGGGTTCTTTTTCCTAGCACGATCTGGGTCTGGGAACGGTGAGCATCTTAACCCTTGAGGGGGCAAATTACTTTCCCCCGCTGCATTCCATAACATTTTCATTCCAAAGGACACAGCAACCTTTCCTGTGACACTGTTGCATAGCAAAGCAGAACATAATAAATACGCCGTCTGCAGCCTTGCGTGCAGGTCTGATTAGTTTCCCACATGCCACCCCTCAGCCTCTGAGACGAGCTGCAAACAGGTCTGTTAAAAGCCGCAGCACTCTCAACCCTCTTGACAGCTACTATTCTTCACTGAGGCTGTGAACAATTGTGGAGCTTTCGGTGTCTGACTGAAATAATAGCTGTACATACAGGATCATTTGTAAGACAGATGGCTCAGGCAGGTACAATTTATCTGCCAACGGCACCTTCATCACTCCAAGCCCTTCCCTACAGGGGGAAAGTGTTGCAGAAATATTCAACCTCACTAATTACCACGTAGCATTAGCAAGGATTCATCAACGTTCCGTCTTCCTAGGTTAGGCATCTGCAGAGTCCATAAATGCTGGGTGAGGAGGAGGGATGGACAGACAGCTACAGCTGGGAACATGTTGGGTTTTACTTTTGCATGTCAAATTAATTCCTCTCTTTGAGTTTTTTGTTGCCCCCTCTTGACAAGGCTGAGATGATTTAAAGCTTCTCCCAGTGTCCAGACTCTTGTCCTTAAAAGAGGCCCAACCCTCTGAGCCCTTCATGTTTCACAGTGTGGGTGGGATCCTGATTACCAGGCAGGCAACTTTTGCCGTTGACGAATGCTTCTAGGAATAAAATGTCATTCTCTAGAGGATGATCTAAAGGGCATCTTTTTTTAGCCCACTCAGCTTTTGTAGTGATGTTCTTTTCAATGACCCATCGTTAAGCCAATAGTTTCTTTTCTCAGACGTATTGGGTGGTATTCCGTTTTACACAAGAGTAGGCCCATTGAAATTAATGAATATGACTTAAGTTACAGCCAATCATTTTAATGCGTCAACTGTGAGAAAAATGTAGCTCAATTGTGAGAAAAATGTAGCCCATTGTGTATAGGGGCAAAAGTTTGCATAAGAACAAAAGAAGTGAAATATATTCTCATTTTCCAAAGTGGAGAAAAGGCTAAAGCCCCCCCCCCCCTTCAAACATCTATGATAGAGTTTCTCAAACTTGGGTCCCAATTGGGACTGCAATTCCCATCATCTCTAGCTAGCAGGACCATTGTTCAGGGATATTGGGAGTTGTTCAGGGATGATGCATGTCATCTAAGCAAATGCACTCCCTAACACCCACCACATATTGCCATGATAACATGAGGTCTGGCAGAACTGAAGGGTGCTTTCATCCCTCCTGCTCCTGCCACTTCGGCCTCCCTCCACCCCACCCAAACATACCTGAGGCAATTCCCTCCCACCTTTCCAGGTTCACTTCTGATTTTAT
The DNA here is from genome assembly GCF_964188315.1 of Podarcis muralis. Lineage (NCBI taxonomy): Eukaryota > Metazoa > Chordata > Lepidosauria > Squamata > Lacertidae > Podarcis > Podarcis muralis. The sequence goes on from NC_135655.1 coordinate 38,384,126, forward strand.
AATCCAGCGGAGACAGGGGGCTTTCAAACTGACCTGGTATGCGTTCTCCCATACAGCCACGCCCAGCTACTCTCCTATGGTTGTATGGAGGAACATGGTTGGACCTGTGGCAACATTAGAGATGGAGAAGTGGCTGCAGGTATAGCCCCAAACGGGCCTTAAGCAAGTGAAGGGGTGGAGGTGGGAATGCCTCTTATCTTCAAGGTGTACAGTCTTTCCAAGTGTTGTTATTAACCTTTAAAAGAAAGCAGTTGTGCCCCATATGTCCAGTCCCTCAACACGCTCCTTACACTTCCTAGAAGGTCTTCAGAGCAGTGCAATGCGATAATGATGTTACATTGCTATGGTGCCTCTCCGTCAAGGGGGGCAAGCCAGCTTTAATGCTCAGTTCAGCAAACTCATCCAAACCCTTGAGACAGTAGGAATGTAGTAGTCTTACAAGATTTTTTTTTTACTCCAGTGAGATCCACTTATCTGAGAATATACTTCCATATTGATCTGTTTTCCATGGAGCCTTCCCATGCCTTTCCAATGCCCCCCTCCCACCCTGAAATAAGCTCCTTGTGTGCTGTTAAGCCTTTCATCAGGCACTAACCTGCTTAAGTAATGTAAAGTTCATGTTTTCCAAGAGACACAGAGTGAGGATTTTCCTGGATATAATTTTTAATGCCATCAAAACAGATCCTAAGCCTTCTTAATTAGCTTTAAGCTTTTAAACGTGTCATGAGTGCCTGCTCTCACCAGCTTTTCTCATCCTGTGCCATAGAAACACAATTTGGTCTTACTCAGATAGTCAGAGTACGCCAAATGTTTGTATCCTCTGGAGATGTCTGTCAGCAAGCATGGTCACAAGATGAGAATCAGTGCACCTCACTGAAACTGTATTATCTCAAATCCTTTACAGAAGGAAAACCTAACAAAGAAATCAAGTGGCAGAAAAGATGTTAATGTTTATCTCTAGAAACAAAATGTTCCCGCTTGGATAAAAAATGGAAATTTCAACATCAACCAGATGACTTCCATTTTTTAAATCTAATATACCTACAGTTGATAAACGGCCACCCACTAAGGCTTTATAAGTTTATCCACAATGTTTAAAAGAACAAAAGGTTACATTTACAATTGTGGAAGAAGAATAAATAAAGCTAATTGGAAAGTCAGAAAAATCTTCTACATTTGTATTGGACCCGTTGAGAAGATGAGTCCTCTTGAACTCCAGCAGAGGCTCAGACTGGAATAAAACGTTAACTAAGTCAGGTTCTTCATCTGACTTAGTTAAAGATCCTGACATGGAGAAGATTGAGAAGGCAGTCCACTGTGCAAGACTATTTCCCTTCTAAAAAAAACCTTGAGAGAGAACTTAAGGCAAAGCAATTTCCCTTCCAATGGTTCTCTCTTTCTCCCCATTGCTTCCAGAATATATCTAAACAATTCCTCTCCTCACTTTTTAAGATGCTCTCCTGAGCAAATGCCTGCCCTTTAAGCTATTTTATTGACACCAAGAGACTAACTGGCTCTTGTTTCTGGTTATGGCTACTTTGATTTCAGCTCCCTCCTGCAGTTTAGGAGCCAAAAAAATTAATGATCTGCTGACTAATTGCCTGGCCTCCTGAGAGTCACTTGCTCTAAAATGGCTCTAACAAACCATCTGTTCCCCAGCAAAACACTCTTATTAGGGACACAATAAGTTCATAAGCCAATAAATCTGAAAGGGATTTTTCCTCCTACCGACATTTTGTTGGGTAACATAACAAAACAAAAATAGTAGACATACTTTTGTTGTTTCTGCACTGCTGGCTTAAATTGGTTTGACCGCTGTTTGGCTCCCAGTACATTTCCAAGCACAATTCAAAGTGTTGGTGCTGACCTTTAAAGCCCTAAACAGCCTCGACCCAGTATACCTGAAGGAACGTCTCCATCCCCATCGTTCAGCCCGGACACTGAGATCCAGTGCTGAGGATTTCCCAATATTTTGGCCATTTAGACCCCATATTGAGTTTTTTCACTTCCTTAGCTTCCATTGGTGACAGCCACCTGGAAGTTTTATTTTCCAACAAATCTTTATAACGAATCCAAACATTATATAGTGCTTTCCTAACAATATGGTTTTTGAATCCTTTATGGATTTTTACCTTGTCATACCATATATATGCATGCCAACCAAATCTATTGTCAAACCCTTCCAGATCCAAAATGTCCGTGTTCTCAAGAAATTCTAGAGCAAGATGGTAAAAAAATCAAACTACAGAGCTACGAGAAATTGAAGTTTAAGGTACGAGATTGGCTTCATTATCATCAAATAATGGAGGTGTTCAAACAGGACAGGAAAATTGGCTTCCAGACGGAGAGGTCAAAACTAGAAACAGAATTGTTAGAACCCAATACTAAGAATTTGTCAAGAATGTACAACCTGCTGTTGAAATGGAATACACAAGATGAAACAGTTAAATCAGCTATGATTAAGTGGGCACAAGACATTGGTCATGACATTATGTTTGCTGACTGGGAACAGTTATGGACCACCGGTATAAAGTTTACGGCATGCAATGCCTTAAGAGAAAACATTATGAAAATGATTTATAGGTGGTACATGACCCCAGTCAAGCTTGCAAAAATTTACCATTTGCCCAATAATAAATGCTGGAAATGTAATGAGACTGAAGGTACCTTTTATCACCTTTGGTGGACTTGCCCGAGGATTAAGGCCTTTTGGGAAATGATCTATAATGAAATTAAGAAGGTCCTTAAATGTACCTTTTCTAAGAAACCAGAGGCTTTTCTCCTGGGCATGGTTGGCCAATTGGTGGTAAGGAAGGATAGGATGTTTTTTTATGTATGCTACCACAGCAGCAAGGATTCTTTTAGCAAAGTATTGGAAGACACAAGAATTACCCACGCTGGAAGAATGGCAGGCAAAGGTGATTGACTATATGGGACTGGCGGAGATGACTGGCAGAATCCGTGACCAAGGGAAAGAGACGGTGGAAGAAGACTGGAAGAAATTTAAATTATATCTTAAGAATTGTTGTAAAATTAATGAGTGTTAAAATGTCAAGGGAATGGGAAATATAGAATTACAGCTGTAACTGAATAAGTAAGAGAAGAACGTTAAAAAACGAATTGAATAATTAGCTAATTGGGGGGTTGCTGAAGAAATATTAAAACAGGGATGCAGAAAAGGGGAGGCATGGGGAAGTCCGGGAAGTAAGGTTTATGAAAAAAAGGTTATGAAATTATACATGTTTATATGTTTGTTTGTTTAGGTATTGTGTATTGTTTGTGTTTATTTTGTGTTGGAAAACTAATAAAAATTTATTTTTTTAAAAAAAGAGAGATCCAGTGCCGAGGGCCTTCTGGCAGTTCTCTTACTGTGTGAAGTGAAGTTACAGGGAACCAGGCAGAGGGCCTTCTCGGTAGCGTCAGCCCTAGGGAAGTTTTTAATGTTTGATGTTTTATTGTGCTTTTAATTATGTTGGGAGCCACCCAGAGTGGCTGGAGAAACCCAACCAGATGGGCAGGGTATGTACATAGCTGTCAACTTACAGATTTGAAAATAAGGGACCAGCAGCCTTGAAAATAAGGGACCAGCAGCCAAAATAAGGGACCTGCAGCCTCACCTGTTCCAGGCACTCCAGTCTTCCTGTCCTCCTGCAGTCTTGTCAAACTCATGCTGGTAGCTTCAAGAACACCGTCCAACCAACTTTGTAACCAGAGGTTCAACTGAATAGAATCTGAATCACATGCACCACAAGGCCTATGCAGCCTCAACTTAAGATGGCTCCCCGGCCTGGCTTTGCACTGCAAAGTTTGCAGCAGCACGTGCAACAAAATGGCGTCCAGCATTCAAAAACCGCCTCAGCTTGCATTAACTAGCCACACACAAGGCATGCAAGCTCCACCCCCCAGTCGTTCTTAGACTTCTTATTGGGTGAGCAACACAGCCAAGCAGCACAGTTGGAGCCTCCCTCCTCCCTGGCCGGCAGGGAGGGAGGGAGAGGAGCTGCTTTCTTTGAAATTTAAGGGACATCATTTAAGGGACATTTAAGGGACATCCATCAATAAGGGACAGCAGAGGGACATGGCGCTGGAATAAGTGACTGTCCCTTCAAATAAGGGACACTTGACAGCTATGGGTATGTATGTATGTATGTATGTATGTATGTATAAATTATTATTATTATTTCCTTTCCACAGAAAACCCTGGGAACTGGAATTCTATGAACAGGAGTAGAATATACATAGGTAAAGGTAAAGGGACCCCTGACCATTAGGTCTAGTCGTGGCCGACTCAGGGATTGCGGCGCTCATCTCGTTTTATTGGCTGAGGGAGCCGGTGTAGACAGCATGACTAAGCTGCTTCTGGCGAACCAGAGCAGCGCACGGAAACGCCGTTTACCTTCCTGCCTAAGCGGTACCTATTTATCTACTTGCACTTTGACGTGCTTTCGAACTGCTAGGTTGGCAGGAGCAGAGACTGAGCAACAGGAGTTTACCCCAGCGTGGGGATTTGAACCGCCGACCTTCTGATCAGCAAGTCCTAGGCTCTGTGGTTTAACCCACAGCACCACCCGCGTCCCAGAATATACATATGTGTTTTTTAAAAAATGAAATACAAAATGTCAAAATACAAAGAAAGATATAACTCTATTACATCTGTTATACACAACCTTAACAGACAGAGTCTTTACAAAAAGCTCTGTGGGACATGGGCTATTTCAACTCAAACATATATGTAAGAGACGGCTTGGGGGTCGGATAACTCCAAACCCTCCAACATTTCTCCAATGAAAATAGGGATATCCTAAGGAAAGGTGGGACATTCAGGGATCAAATCAGAAACTGTGATGACTTATCTAAATCAGGGACATCCCTGGAAAATAGGGACACTTGAGGGTATGTATGCTGAAATGTCCTTGTGAACTGCAGTCCTGAGCAAGCATATACACCACAATTTAAAGAGCACACCCCGTAGAATCCTGGGAACTGCAGCTTACCACTCACAGAACTAGAATTCCCAGCATGCTTAACAAATTATAGTTCCAATTACAGCGGTACCTCAGTTTTCAAGCATCTCGGAAGCAGAACGCTTCGGTTTTTGAACACCGAAAACCCGGAAGTAATTGATTTCATTTTCAAACGCTTTTCGGAAGTCGAATGGCTTCTGCTGTGTTTCTTTCAATTTTCTCAATTGACTTGGCTGACTGCCCTTTGCGCCTTGGTTGTCAAACGTTTCAGAAGTCGAAAGGTCTTCCAGAATGGATTACGTTCGACAACCAAGGTACCACTGTATTATTATTTGGGGATGGGGAGGGAATGTGCATGAAACGTATAGTATGTACACAGTCTTGTTGTCCTTACAAATACAAGAGAGCTGGTGTAGTTCTATAGACTTTGTTAAGAGGTAACTCCAACCATCCCTTATTTCTCTGTTTCTGCCTACTTTCCTCTTCCTACATTCTCTCCAGACCCCAGCGCTCTGCCCCATTTCCTCCTGGTTCCTCTTCAAGACAACGTCTAGACAATTGAATTGATTAACTGGCCAGATGATTCAGCCTGAGTACCACCGTTCAGGTCTGTTCAAAGGAACGAACTGCAGGGAGCTCAACCAGACCCAGGGACAGCTCCAGAGCCTGACATGACTGGGATTGCCAAAGCCCTTAACCACTGCCCTAACTTCCCCACTTGGCATGAAGATCAAATGCAGCCAAAGATAATTCTCAGCTTTCAGTTCCTGCACCTTCCAGTTTTGGTGGGCCCACCCAGCCTGCTATGCCTGAGGATTCTCAAACTCCTGGAGCCGGAGCTGGCCAAAGTGCAGCAAGCAGGCTAGAGTGAGGCATGCAATATTCCTGGGTTTCTAGTAAGGCTTCCCAATCAGGCTTCTTCATTTTCCTGAGCAAACTCTAGGCCCTTTTAACATTATAGCTTCCTGTCTTAGCTACACCTCACCTTGCTTACTCCCATCTTGACTGAGGCCATCAAAACTCTTAAGATCACCCCCCCCCCGTCCCCCAGTTCACTGAGACGAATGTGTAAGCTGCAATCTGTCAGTCCCAGAGAAATGATGCCTCATATCTGGTTAAAATCCACTTTCTTCATGGACCAATCTTATTGTGCGAACTAGGCTTCTGGGTTACAGACAGACCTCAGGAATAAAATATGGTACAACGCTGGGTTTATCTTTGGTGCCGTGGTAATGCACACAGACAAGGATGCATGTTTAAATTAGCAGCAGTTAACGCAGGGCTGCACATTATGAATGGAGCTTGTTTGTCTTACAAATGTACAGATGCACTTTCAGAAATGGGGTAACTCAACATCCCTGCTGCTCTGTGTCATTCAGCGGACCCCATATGTTTTCTCAAAAAAAATAAAAATGTGGAAGCCTTTCCATTTATTTTAGCACACTCTTAATTACTTTTTAATTGCAGCAGCTGTTTTTGATGTGCACTAGGCAGAGTAGATCAATCTCCCCCTCATACACATTTCCCTTTTCCTTATGCTCTGAAGATTCCCACCACACATCATTATTTTGCTGCGCTAGAACTCAGAATAGTTGGCCGCCACTTCCCTGTAATGTCCAAAAAGCCCAGATGAGCCACTGCTATGAAAACACAGGGAGAGGAAAACTAAAACAGATGAACCAGATTGAATAAACAACCCATGGCATTTACCATCTCCATGGCATTTTTTTAAAAAAATACAGGCCAAATATGATCTGCAGGCAGGGCTTTTTTCTTGGTGGACCTCAGTCCCGATATCGCTCAGGTGGACGCCATTGCCATTCTAAGAAAACAAGGGAGACGTTTGTGGTGAGTTCTGGCACCTATTTTTCTAGAAAAATAGCACTGTCTGCAGGTGTACCTGTAACAAGTATAACAGTGCTATTCTAAGCATGTTCACTTAGAAGGAAGTCCAGTTGAATTAAATGGAGATATACTCTTGAGTAAGTATGCGCAGGATTGTAGCCAAGTTGAGCATTCGTACAGGATTCTGCTACCACTTCCTAAGCTGTGGCCAAGGCAGGAGGTGGGAATGAGTTATCCTATCACTCCCCCCCCTACAGTGGAATCACAGTGGGAGGGACTTAACTATGCCAGCTCCAGGGCTGCTGTAGTTTAAGAACCATTCTGGGTGTGTGGAGGATGGCTGGGTTAGAATCATGCAGTGCTACAGCCTCCCCCCACAGGACCCATTTTGACACCCCCACCTGCAATGCACAACTGCCACTCTGCATCACCCAAAATATGTGAAGGGGTGCATCATCAAATGGGAGGATGCAGAGGAGACAACTTTGCATGGAATTTGAAAGTGCTAAGTTATATATATAGGTCAAATTTAGAAATAATTACCACAATGTGAATTGAAATACCATACATAGTGAGGAAGCCCCATCGCCAAGGCTCAGTAGTGGAGGTTTGCATACACAGAAGGGTCTGGGTTCAATCTCCAGCATCTCCAGGTAGAGCAAAGAGCCTGAAATCCTGGAGAGCAGTAGCGAATCTGTGTGAACAATATTGGGCTAGATGGACCAAAGGACTGACGCCATACAAGGCAACTCCCTGTGTTCCTATGACCAGATAGCCTGTGTGCTTGCTCAGTTTGCTGTCTGGGTGTTAAGGAGCCGGTGGGCAAGCTCAGAGCTCCTGAGCTCCCTTACCTGGGTAGCTCAGTTGGTTAGAGCATGGTGCTGATAATGCCATGGTTGCAAGTTCAATCCCCAAATGGGACAGCTACAAATTCCTGCATTGTAGGGTGTTGGACAAAGCGGGTTCACCTTCATGGAAAGCATGTGTTGCGGTGGGGGCAACCATGACATCCCCTGTTGCTGGGCGGGTTAATATGAATGGCCACAAATTCGATAGGGCACTTCCAATTGTTGCTGGGGGAAATTTAATGTTGCAAAATTGTTTGATTGATGGGGGTGCTATTTATCCCCTTTTCACAGCATTGAGCTTCCTTTTTTCGCTGCGCACATTGGATCACCCGCGCACCCTCCCTATATTTAGGGTTGTTCGTGCTGACCTTGCTATGCCTGTCATGGGGTCGTCTGCTTTTGGAGCAGGGGCCTGGTAGGAATTTTTACCATTTGGCTGATTGGCTGGTGCCATTTGGTTTTTTGCCTACTATGTAGCAAATCGTCACAACTTGTAAGGTTGAGGTTAGGCATTGGTTAATTTTGGTTGGTGGAGGGGATGTGGTTGGCTGTGCCGGCCCCTCCGATGCTGCTGCTGCAAGGGTATTCCAGTAAAGGAATCCAGGGGTTGCCATGCTCTTGTCTGAACCCCTGGCAAGAGCCCCTGGGAGCATTTGGGGAGAGGTGAGAGCCTGGCACCCAGCTCTATTCTCTCCCCAAAAATGTTTACCCTTACTGACTTCCGCATGCTTGCGGTTGTCAGTTCTGTTCCTACCTCTATGTGGGAACAGATAGTCGCTAATCAATACCTAAGCAGCCACTCACATACTGTAATTCAATAAAGTTGTGGCCAAAATTATGCCAAAAACCAAAACAAAAATGTTGTGTGAACTGTGTCTTTATTTGGGTGTGTCCTGGGGGGCTTCGACACGCAAGATGATCCTCAGGGTCCCTTCCAGCTCTATGATTCTATGAAAACAAGATTCAGTCCAAAAGCCTTTCGCATAGAGGATTGTACCCTCTAAAGCAGAACTAATGGCCACCTGACGAATTCATCATGAACAAGGAAGGGACATGCATGCATCTTCCAGAGCAACTCAGTATCCCTGATAATAGCACTCTCATATCCTGTGTTCAGTTCCACCCTGCCTATTGCTTGCTTGTTTCGAAACTGGCAGGCCTAGATGCCCCCCCCCCCAAAAAAAACGCAGCTCTCTTACTGTATTTACCAGGTGGCTGACTTTCTGGTGTCACGTCAGTTAAAAGCACAACACAATAGCAGGCAATCTCATGGTTTTGTTCTATTATTAGAATGCAATTACCATCTGGTGTTGTGCTGCTGGGAAGTGTTATTTTTCTGTGTCAGCAAACAAACAAAAAGTGTAGCAATTTGGTGAACACTCCGAGGTTAATGCTCAGAAGCAGAGAAATGGTTGCAATGATATCTTCTTGAGCCAAGAAAAATGCTTGCATGACTGCAAATTCCCTGGCAAGGAAAGATAACCTAGTAGCTGGTGAGGTTGTCTGTTTTCTGTTTTGCTGCTAGCAATGAAAAGCAAGAGAAGTTTCTGGCATGGAAAAATCATCCGCATTCGGGCTGTAGTGTTCAGCTGAGGTTTATGAACCGCAAGCTGGTTTTCTGGAAAACACGGAGGGAATTGTAATTGGTTCTCACCAAATCCTTACCAAAATATGTAGGAATGGATATATTGTTTAGTTATTATCCTTCCTTGCTCATATTAGTGAGATCAGCAGAGTGCCATCTTTTGCAGCTTAAACTTGGAAGCTAAGACATCCCATTTCTTATTGATTCTATTTTTAACCCATTTCTCCCCCTTAAAAACAACTATCACACGCACACTGTTTGGTGAAGATGTAAAAGGAGTATTTGCTTACACAGTCTAGGAGTGGACCTACACTCATGGTTAAGGAAGGGTTGAGTTAAGGAATGGTTTTCATAATGTATATAGACACATGACATTCTACTTTTAATGTTCATAATGTGTTATTAAAATGTGGCACCAGAGGGCGCTGTAGAGCAACCAGGAGCCAGCAGTACAAAAACAGTGTTTTTACAAAGGAAACAGTTAAGAAACGTTTTAGAACAATATATCTAATATTGTTCTAATAACGTTAAATAGGTCAGTGTAGATCCAGCTCAGATCTCAAAGCAGCAATTACAGTAGCAAAATAAAGGCAGATTTATAACTACTATCTAAATTACAAAAGCAGAGCTCAGATGTGCATGTGTTGAAATCATGACAAAGAAAGAAAGAAAGAAAGATGCCCAGACAGGAAGGAAGTATGCAGTGTTACAGCTTCCTGCCAAGGCAGACAAAGGAAGCGATCTCACAGAGTTCTCTCTAGGAAATATTACAGGGAAGCTCTCTGAGCCTCAGACACTCCATGTGCCCATCTGGCAAAGCCTGAATTTTTCATTTGGCTGCAATAATGTCCCACAAAACAGCCATCTTATGCTCATCTGTTTCCATAGATAAATCTGGGTTTTAATTTTTAAAAATCATATCTGAGTTTGGAGAAAGGAGTGATTTAAAACCAATATAAAGTTGTACACTCTACATGTTTGAAGCACATCAAAGCACATTTTCTCTCTCAAGGAAATGAATAAATGAATGGACATGAACTTTCTTGTCATTCATTTAAATGGAAGACTCACCTTTTGCATACATCTTTATGCTGCATAAAGGTAAAGGTAAAGGTACCCCTGCCCGTACGGGCCAGTCTTGACAGACTCTAGGGTTGTGCGCCCATCTCACTTAAGAGGCCGGGGGCCAGCGCTGTCCGGAGACACTTCCGGGTCACGTGGCCAGCGTGACAAGCTGCATCTGGCGAGCCAGCGCAGCACACGGAAACGCCGTTTACCTTCCCGCCAGTAAGCGGTCCCTATTTATCTACTTGCACCCGGAGGTGCTTTCGAACTGCTAGGTTGGCAGGCGCCGGGACCGAGCAACGGGAGCGCACCCCGCCGCGGGGATTCGAACCGCCGACCTTTCAATCGGCAAGCCCTAGGCGCTGAGGCTTTTACCCACAGCGCCACCCGCGTCCCATATGCTGCATATGACCTGTTAATTTCCTTGGCTCAAATAATATGTCCCTGGTGACTGAATGTGCTTCAACATACATCCTTCCCTGCTTCCTAAATGCTGTCCTGAGGTTTTTGAAGGAAGGATATGGGGATAGAAGTATAAAAAATAAATTAAAGCAAATAAACTGCACTACAGATTAAAATGTTGTGCATTGGATCAAAAATTTGGGTCGTTATTTGCCTAGTGTATTGTATTTTAAAATTTATTTAAAAGATTTATGTACCTCCTTTCAGTGAAAAGAACATTTTCTGAGTGGCTTACAATGTAAACAATAAAGGAACAATTTGAAAGCATCAGTGAAGACAGCCTAGTGAAGATTTTTAAAAACACCAGTGATTTAAAAGCGTGTGTGTGTGTGTGTGTGTGTATAGTCTTTGTCTGGCAAGGGAAATAGATAACTATAGGCACAAATTGAGCCTTGTCTTGTGCCTCTGCATCAGCACAACTGGACACCTTCGTCTGCGCCAACTGCAACAAAACATGTCTCTCCCCTATTGGTCTCTACAGCCACAGCAGATGCTGTGACACTCCAAGAGTTTGACTTCGCCCTTGAAGGCATACTCCTCCATTGTCTCCCAAGACAAGGCAGATGCCAACAACAGACATATGCTTTCACGACAGACTTGCAGCAGGAATGGAAACTGTTTTCTTGATTCAAGCCTAAACAACAGAAACAACTTCTTAATAAATTCTAATTCAGCATGCTGGGTTAATTTCATGCCGGAGTCTCCTCCTTTTGTTGAAGAATGGCAACTTTTGGGTTCTGTTTTTTAGTTCATTTTGTTATTGCAGTTGCTTTATTTCAGAAATGTCACTGACAATCACGTGTTCCATTTTGTATTATATATATTACGTATGTGAGATATATATACATACAGTATTTAATGTTGACGACAACCCAACGGTGACCTACTTAGTGAAAGAAAGCATGGTATATATTTGTGACTGCAGGGAAGAATGTGATGGAGTTGACCTCTGCTCTGCTTCTGCTAAGCACAAATGCACGTCAAATCGCCTTGAAATTAATTTGAAAATGTGGGTCATTGTGGTTCTAGGAGCATGGCCTGGGCCAATTCTGTCGAAATTTAGCACTCATTATCCCTTTGCTACTGTGCCTGTACCCCTACCCCCCCCCACCCCAAGCTTACTCCATCTCCCTCCTTGCGTCTAACAAGGCAGTGTCTTCTGCTAAATTAATTTGGTTTATTATTGCAAATGACAATATTGCTCAAAAACCTCTGCTGTGCTCTGAATCCCTCTCCGCTCTGCAGCCCACAGGTAATCACAAAGGATAGGGCTTCCATTTTGAAACTAGATGCTGCCTAATTAATGGTGTTGTTTTCACTGAGTTGGTAAAGCTGTTCAGAAGTATGGATTTACTTGAACTTATTTCTGTAAGAGCATAGGAAGAGTCCTGCTGGGTCAGACCAAAGGCTTACAAGCATCCTGAATCCAACAAGCATGTAACTATCACATTCTGTGGGCATTTATCACAGGTTTTCCTTTCATAGGGAAGAACACCCCCAACTTAAGCACTTGCATTTCAAGCAAATCCACAGGAACCTATTTCTGAGGCATTTCGTTCTGGAGATTGGAATAATTTAACTTTGGTATACACTGGCAACCCAAAGCCAGTCATTTCATTAGCAAGTTCAAAATTGAATTAAATAAGATTAATTGCCACAGAAATCAATGGCCTTAAATAAGTTTAATTCTGTGTAAGATGGAAGCTTGAGTCTGGCTTTAACTTGCAGCATCAACCACCATCAACCAGGTTGCAACTCTGACAAGCAAAGTATCTGGATTTAAGGTGATCTAATCTCATTGAAGTAAGTAGCACAAAGCAATTTAAATCCAAATACTTCAATTTGATTTTGGGCAGTGTGTTCCCATTTGCAGGGCACAGTTTGAAGCACATAACTGTAGCTATAGAAGGAGAATCTGGGGCTTAATTGGGCTTTTTTATTTTATTTTACTACAGCTATACAGCCAAAGGTGTGGTTGGTTAATAGCTATTTCAAATCAATATTGACACTTCAGCCTCTGTCTCCTCTGCGGCTCTAGATTGTGTGTGCATCTTCTCTCTGCCCCTTCTCATTTCCAGTTTACTTCCCTCCCTTCTTCCTTCCTCTCTTCAGATGCTCTTGGGCTGAATAGCTCTAATAACGGCTTTCAGAGACCCTAAGAAGCAGAGTATATCCACCAATAGCAATCAAAGGTTCTTCTGACTACCTGGCCCTCTGTGATGGGCAGGCAGCTACACCAATCAGTGTCAGAAATTTAACCACCACCACTCACTCAAAAATCATCCAGCACACTGCGATATAGATTACAGGTAGCATTTCACTTAAAGGAAACTCAGTATTAAATCAATCTTTAAAAAATAGAGCTTTTAATCATCCCTTCGCATTTCCCATTCAGGAGCGTAAAGGTAAAGGTACCCCTGCCCGTACGGGCCAGTCTTGACAGACTCTAGGGTTGTGTGCTCATCTCACTTAAGAGGCCGGGAGCCAGCGCTGTCCGCAGACACTTCCGGGTCACGTGGCCAGCGTGACAAAGCTGCTCTGGCGAACCGGCACCAGCGCAGCACATGGAAACGCCGTTTACCTTCCCGCTATAAAGCGGTACCTATTTATCTACTTGCACTTAAGGGTGCTTTCGAACTGCTAAGTGGGCAGGAGCTGGGACCGAACGACGGGAGCTCACCCCGCCGCGGGGATTCGAACCGCCGACCATGCGATCGGCAAGTCCTAGGCACTGAGGTTTTACCCACAGCGCCACCCGCGTCCCTTCTATTCAGGAGCATAGCAGCTGATATCTCCACATTAAAGTTAACATACTGCAGAGGAATACCATGCAAAACTATTTTTTCATGCTTCTTTAAGACATACAGTATGTGTCCTGGAAACAGCAATCTGCAAGATGGATAATGCTTTCAATTACTGTGCTTCTATTAAAAGAGGTCTTAAGTACAAACTATTTGTGTGTCGGGGGGGGGGGAGTGCTCTGTACAAAACATTGTAAATTACAGTCAAGTTTTTGAAACAATATTCCCCCGTTATTCCCCTGCTGCCCCCAAATTGGGTTTCTCTTTGGCTTATTTACCCTGCAAAGGATTGTGCTTTTGCTGTGGTTCAGGAAATCCTATCAGAGAGCAGATGCACTTTCCTTAATTTCCTCAAGACCTTTTTTTATGAATTAAACTTGGCACGGCCATGCCTGCTTTTTTACGATCAAACATTCCAGACAAGGACTGCAGTTTATTTACTACCTCTCGAGCAACCATGTCGAAGTGCATTATACAGACTGGTGGCTGAGGAGGCATATCTGCTATCTGAGCTTGACAGGCACATTTGCACATTCATGAGCTCCTCTTTGAAATTCATGAGCCACCCTCCGCCCTGACTTTTTATTTTGTTTCCTGCAAAAGTGGATTCAGAAGATTCCATTGTAGTTTCCTCTCTTCCTAACCCAAGGTTAGGAACAAACAAGAATGGGTGCATTCAATGTGCTTCCTACTTCCTTTGTTTTCTCCTCCTACGCATTGTCTGCACCTCTTGCTGAAGCCAAGTCCATGCATAAAACATCTGCCAGCTCTCCCCTCTGTTAGAAGAGGCTGTCTGTTTCTTTAAGGCTGCCCTTTGCAAACTAGTTCCATTTCCTGTTGTCAATTGCAGGCAATTGACGAGTCAGACCCACTGGTCCATCTAATGCAGTATTGTCTACACTGAATGGCACTGGTGAAGTGCAGGTGGGTTCCCACGAGGCAAGACACAGTGATAACAGCAAGAACCTTTACTGAACCACGTGACCTGGAAACAGGGGCAAAGCAACTGCTTATAAACATTCCTGAAAGCCTGGGCCACTCCCACTCCCAACGTGATTGGCTGTCTAAACTCCCAAGCTGCGAATCACGACTCAGAGTTCAAGGGCCAATGGCAGAGGCCCAAATCCTGAAATGTTCTGTGACTGGACATCATGTATCGAATCAGAACACAGGGGCTCAGAATCCTTAGTCCAGACTCAAGCACAGGAAAACACAGACCACTGAACACATAACAATTGGCTCTCTAGGGTTCCAGACAAGGGTTTATGTCCCATGGCTTACTGGAGATGCCAGCACTTGAACCTGCTGCCTTCTGCAAAGGGCAAGGCAGCTGATCTAGCCCTTATGCAACCTGAATTGGAACGAGGTGGCGGGGCATCTTTTATGAGGGTTTTTTTATTGGAGGTCTACAGTCCCATCCCCCCAAACACAATGAGAGGGGGCCAAGTGTGCTGGCCATGCCCTATACAGTGACAGGCCTGAGGTACCCCATACCCATGTTAAAGTAACTTTGGTGGACAAGTACAAGATTTTCCTTCCTCTTCCCAACTTTCTCTTTTGTTCACAGGGAGTTTGCTTTACTCTTTCCCATAATTTGTCCCTTTCTGTTGGCATGAGGATGTGCAACCAGCGGAAGCAGGTTAGGCTATGGAAAGATCACAGGACAACATTGTATTTCTCTGTCACCAATTGAAAAATATTACGGAATCCAGAAAAAAGTCTGGAATGCTGGAAACTTGGAGGAAAAGCCCACAAGCAAATTCAAGATGCTGTTCACAGCATTAAAAAAAAAGTAGTCTTTCTCTTGGCAAACTTTGTGTGCATCCACCCAGAAAGGGCCAATCTTCTGCCTTAGAGGTCAACGGCTAGGCCATTTAATCATGTGGGATTGCCTCCAAAGTCTTGCTCCTGCTGCCCCTGCACTGTGAGCTGAATTTAACACGGAAGAAATGAGACGGCCTGAGGAGAGAATTCTGAAATCCCTTTCAAATTGGCAGCATCTTCAGTGCTCACGGAGGGCAGAGTTAAAATTAAAATGAATGGCACCCCAATGCTTGACCTATAATGGCGTGCAGTTTGCAGACAGAAGTGTGGAGTTCCAACTAGAAAAAAAAGCTAAGGCATGGAACATGAATTTCAGATCCGCCTAGCTCCATATTTCCGTCTCTGACTGACAGCAGCTGGGCTTCCCCATCACCTTCGTGGGGAAAGGACATAGCTTAGTGGCAGAGCATCTGTTTTGAATGCAGAAGGTCTCAGGTTTGATTCCTAGCATCTTCAGGTGGGGCTGCAAAAGATTCCCTGTCTGAAACTCTGGAGGGCAGCTGCCAGTCAGTGAAGACAATATTGAGCTATATGGACCCAATGGTCTGACTCCGTATGAGGCTGCATCCTTCAACCCAATCCATTGAACTGAATACTACAGTGGTACCTCGGGTTACATACGCTTCAGGTTACATACGCTTCAGGTTACAGACTCCGCTAACCCAGAAATAGTGCTTCAGGTTAAGAACTTTGCTTCAGAATAAGAACAGAAATCGGGCTCCGGTGGCACGGCAGCAGCAGGAGGCCCCATTAGCTAAAGTGGTGCTTCAGGTTAAGAACAGTTTCAGGTTAAGACCGGACCTCTGGAATGAATTAAGTACTTAACCCGAGGTACCACTGTATTGTTCTTGTTATTTTCATTTCTCAGCTAGAGGAAAAGTCATCCGTCTTTGGTGTCCATTTTGCACTGTTTTTAAAACACATATTTGGGATGGGGGCTGTGCTGTGGGGAAAAAACTATTTGAACTGGTTTTTGTAAAATTCCTTGAGACCTATGTAAAAAGCTATTTATTATGACAATGATACAGTTAACACAATTGCTCATATAAAAATGATGTAAAAAACATTGTTATTCATGTGCCGCCTTTCCAAAGTTAAAGCCATGCTCAAGGTGGCTTACAACATATAAAAAATTACCTAACTATGAGCGTGACAAACAGAGTCGTAAACAATAAACAAAACATCAAAAAGTAGATAACCAATGTACAATTTCCACATAAATAAGAAGATACAAAATAAAGATGCAAAAAAATTACAGCAACAACTCCTCCCCTGACAAAACCCCCCAAACAATATACCAACCCAAGATTCTGTTCAGCCACCTCAGCTTTTGTAGCTGGAGTCAGTCCTGCCTTCCCAGGCCAGGTGGGAAAAGGCCGAAATGGCCTGCAAGGCAGGGAGCAGGTCTTCCAGGACTCACATAAAAACAATGTAAAAACATTACGTATATTAAAGCAGTTAAAGACAAATTACACATATATATCCTTAGCTGTGATTCCTGCAATGCAGGCGGTAGAACTAGATGACCCTTTTGGCTCCCTTCCAACTCTACAGTTCTATGAATCTGTATTATTATTATTATTATTATTATTATTATTATAAAATTCAAATCCAATACAGATACAAACTGGGATGAAAATCTCCACTTATTGAAAGAGGAAAGGCCTTCTGCATGCAGAGCATGTCAAGCTGTGGCTCCTCCTGTAGCATATTATGAGCTATTATGGGTCCCCAACCCCATTAGCCACAGCTCAGCCTCAGAGTTTAATGCCTCCATGGCCATCAATGTCTTTGTCACTGGCAGGGCCGTCTTAAGCATATAGGGTGCCCCCCTCTTTCTCAGAGTTGTCAACCTTTTCCCAAGCCTCTGTGGAGATCACTCTCCTACCGCGGAGGCTTGGGAAGGAAGCTGCATGTCCGCCAGCCATATAGTTGGCGGGGCGCAGCTTCCATCCTAAGCCTCGGCTGTGATCGTTCTCCTCCTACGGAGGCTTGGGAGGCAAGCTGCACGCCCGCCAGCCATATGGTTGACGGGGCATAGCTGGCGGGCATGCAGGGAAAGGGGGGCCACTGGCAAAGCCGCGCAGCTCCCCCACTCACTGAGGCGCCCCTGAGAGGCCAGCGCCCTGGCGCAACGCGCCACTAAGCTCAATAGGAAAGATGGCTCTGCTCACTGGTGTTCCTCCTGCCAAACTACCTTTTACACTCTGAATGTGTGTTGAAGTTAAAGAGCGGCCTAGTGATTTGCAGGAGAAAGTTGCTGAAGTGGAAGCTGGGAGAAAAAGCCAGCTGTGGACACAGCTGTGGAGTGGAATAATGATCTTCTTGCAGGACACGTGACATATATCCTCTCTGCTCCAAATAGATGGCTGCTTCCACTGTGTGATATTGTTCCTTCCAAATAAACCCGTGCTAACTAGAGGGCACTTCATTGATAATAAGCAGTCACAAGTTTCTGGTGCACATCATTTATGAGGTTTTGAAGCAGCCAGTTTTTCTTAAAAGCTGCCAAGATCATCGTGGGGCAAACATGCCCTGCCACGTATTGATCATTTTGTAGTATTCACAGGCAATTTTGATATTCATCACACTGAGAACTAAACAGCAGTTCCATATTCTGGGAGATTGACTGAGCCTTGACTATAGTTCATTATTTCATTTTTAAGTCGACCAGATGTATTGCATAGTCCCTACCTGCAGAATCTCTTGAATTATCCAGAGAGCCTTTCTGCATAGCTTTCATATTCTTTCAGGGTACATTTTGAAATCTGACTTAATACATTTTGGCAAGGACCCTGGGGGCCATTATTAAGTAAGGTAAAGCAGGGGGGAAAGATAAATAAAAGTAGTTGCATATGTTTAAAGTTATCTTTCTTTCGGCCACAGAAGGAAAAACACAAACAAGGCAATGCGCTGCACAGAAGAAAATAAAATACAAAAGAGAAATCTTTTTTTTATTTTATAAATTTTATGCACCGCTAGATTGTAAAAAATGAACAAACAAACCACAAAGCGATTTACCAATAATAATAATAATAGAAATAGAAATACAAGATATATATTAAAATATTCAATTCTGGGACTGTCCTCAAAAATAGGGACACTTGGAGGGTATGGGCAAGGGTTACCATATTTCAAAAAGTGAAAATCTGGACACAAAAGTTGTTGAGCTATAAGCTATATTTGGCCAAAGTTGTTGAGCTATTTGGGGGTAATTTGCCCAAAATATCAACACTTCCAATATGAGCTTCCATACGCCGGGATTTTCCTGGACATTTCAACCAATTTCTGAAAATTCAACCCGGATGCTATTTTATGTCCAGGAAATCCCAGTCGTATGGCAGCCATAGTATGGGCATATCGATTCTGCACACCACTCACATCTATATGTATAACTTTCAATGACAACTGAGATGTATGTGCAATAGTAGGCCCTGATCACATTACCGTATTTTTCGCTCCATAGGACGCACTTTTTCTGATATTTGGAACTGGTATTTGGCCAGTTCCAGAATGTTTGGTCATGTGGGCCTGGGCTCTTGTGATGGGTGACAGTCTTCTTCTTTAGCGATCACTTGTAGCCAAGAAAGATTGTCTTCCATGAACACGATCTTAACAGTGGGTCTGTAAGTGACTGTGGAGGCCAATTTTGGATCCACACATCCTTCCATTGTGGGGACATAGGTTTCCGGGTGGGAGTTGATCACTGTGAGGGTTTGCCAAGCTTTTACATTCTTCTGTAATCTACACTCCTTTTAAATTATGATCTAATAAAATATTAGAACTTGGCTTTTGAGGGTAAAACAATGAACCTCTCCTCCACACAAACACAATCCTCATCCAACATTACCTGTCTGCCTTTTAAATAAACATTTCATTTCCTATAGACAAAGTAAGACAATATTTTCAAATACTGTGCCACATTGGCAATGTGATTGCAATTATAGACTTTTGTCTGCAAGTTGGGCTAATCACACAGTAGAAGCCGTGTTGTCAAACACTATGAAAATATTTCACCATCAATAAAGTTTCAGAATCATATTTCATGGCTTGGGTACCATTTCTTTGACTAGCATATCTTGTTTGCATCGTACAGGGAAAGAAGCCCTGTTCCACTCCTTTGAGCATAGCTGGAAATTCTGCTACCGATGCCTGAAGGTGACCTTCAAGTAGAAAAGCCATTGCATGCTGCTGAGTCAATTGTTGCCATTATCAAATATTGGCTGCAGCTTGGAGCAGTGTTAAGACTATTGTCATCGCTGGCAGAATTCACTCTTTGCTTTTAGCCTGCAGCGCTGACTACAAAAGTTGCAGAAAACAAAGAAGGCTGGAAACCCAGGAAAACTTGTTTTTAATTTGCTCAGTTCCCTAGACTCATTAAATTGACCGAACGGCTGGATTTAGAATATTTGGGCTGATGTAATCAGTACAACATTCTCTGGGAAAGCTTGTGCCAGCATCCTCCATTGACGCTTTATATAAATCATGCAGGCCTGTTTTCCCTGTGAAATACTGTCCTCTTGTGTATGTATGCTGCATCACTCTTGGAAGTTGTGGGCCTATGGGCTGAAATGGAGTGAAATTATCACCCCTCAAAACATGAATATTCCACAAAATAATTCCATTGTTTTGCACCAAGACATGCAAGGGAGGAGGAAATAGTGGCACTATTTATTTATGAAAGATATCTAGAGGAAAATAAAAATGTAGAGGAGAAAATATACACTATTTATAGCTCAATCCTAATATGACTATGTTGGTAAATAAATGTATGGGTTGTCTAAAGGTAAAGGGACCCCTGACCATTAGGTCCAGTCGTAGCCGACTCTGGGCTTGCAGCGCTCATCTCGCTTTATCGGCCGAGGGAGCCGGCATACAGCCAGCATGACTAAGCCGCTTCTGGCAAACCAGAGCAGTGCACGGAAATGCCGTTTACCTTCCCACCAGAGTGGTACCTATTTATCTACTTGCACTTTGACGTGCTTTTGAACTGCTAGGTTGGCAGGAGCAGGGACCGAGCAACGGGAGCTCACCTCGTTGCGGGGATTCGAACCGCCGACCTTCTGATCAGCAAGTCCTAGCCTCTGTGGTTTAACCCACAGCGCCGCCTGCGTCCCTATGGGTTATCTACCTTCAGGTATATTATTTGATAAACAGGGCAATTGATAAAACAAATATTTCTTAAAGACTTCATCCTCAAATACAAACTTTGTCTTGAACCATAACACTCAAAAACCACTCCACCACCCTAGAAGTTAGAGTATTAGGCCTAGGATAATGTCACTATGTGAGACCACTGGTCCACAGTGTTCAGTACTGTATTAAGAATATGGCGCCTGCCATATTCTTAATACTGAAGAGCCAGCTGGATGAAACCAATGGCCTATCTAGTTCAGCATCCCGGCAGGCCAAATGCCTGTGGAAAACCTGCAAGCACTCTCTCTTCCTGAGGCTTCCCGTAACTGGCATTCAGAAACATTACTGTCTCCATCTGTGAAGACAAAGCAAAGCCATCATGGCTGGAAGCCCTTGATCGCCCTCTCCATCAATTTGTCTTAATTCTCTTTTAAAGCCATTTAGGTTGGCAGCCATCACTGCCATCTGTGAGGAGAAGTTCCATAGTTTAACTATGTGCTGCAGGAAGAAGTACTTTCTTTTATGGGTCTTGAATATTTCAGTATTCAGCTTCACGAGTTACATGAGCAATGGGGAACTTTTTCAGTCCAGAGGCCACATTCGCTATTTTGCAACCTCCCAAAGGCCATGTTAGAGTGTCAGGTGGGGCTGGGAGCAAAACTGCACAGAACAAGAAATATAGAGTTTATTGCTCTGCTGTATGCATGTTTCAACACATACAGTGGTACCTTGGGTTACAGACGCTTCAGGTTACAGACTCCACTAACCTGGAAGTAGTACCTCGGGTTAAGAACTTTGCTTCAGGATGAGAACAGAAATCGTGTGGCGGTGGCGAGGCAAGGCAGCAGGAGGAGGCCCCATTAGCTAAAGTGGTACCTCAGGTTAAGAACAGTTTCAGGTAAAGAACGGTCCTCCAGAACGAATTAAGTTCTTAACCTGAGGTACGACTTTACCCATACACCACAGGCTGATTTAGAGGAGTGGGACTGGTTCAGTTGCACAGAGTGCAGAGCCTCGGGGGCACCACAGCAATTATTTAGACTGGAGCGCCAGAGGCTGGGGTGCAGAATTTTGGCGTCACAAAGGACACCACTGACAGACCCCAAGGTCTGTCGCTGCATACACCCTCTCTCATGCTGAGTTTTAACTGATGTCAGTATTGTATTTTAATATTGTTGCAACTTTTCCTTGGGACCTTATGGTTAGGGGCAGGTAAGAAATCCCAATAAAAGCAATATCTTCACTAGTGCTCAATACTAACAATGCTGCACTAGCTAATCACCTAGGCTGCTTTGGAATTGCTTATGGGAGACATGTCATCTCCCCACCCAACCCCACCCCAGTTCAGGAATGTACTACAGGTGCAAATATACAAAAGTTCTGGTACTGACTTAGCGGGGGGGGGGGGGTGAAAAGGGCAAAGATGGAAATTGTGAAATTGAATAGATCATAAAATGGGAGTAAATTTATCCCACCTTTTTGGATTTCAGGATATTATACTATGAAGACAGGCAGCCCAGTACAGTGGTACCTCAGGTTAAGTACTTAATTTGTTCCGGAGGTCCGTAATTAATCTGAAACTGTTCTTAACCTGAAGCACCACTTTAGCTAACGGGGCCTCCCGCTGCTGCCGCACCGCCGGAGCACGATTTCCGTTCTCATCCTGAAGCAAAGTTCTTAACCTGAAGCACTATTTCTGGGTTAGTGGAGTGTGTAACCTGAAGCGTATGTGACAAAGGTGAGCCTTCCTAGGGAGAGCATTCCACAAAGGGGGAGCCACCACAGAAAAGGCCCGTTCTCATGTTGCTACCTTCCTGAACTCTCACAGAGGAAGCACATGATGACTGCAGGTTCCGGGTCGATTCATATGAACACTTAAGTGAGAGTGCAAAAACATTAGGACAAAAATTTATCTCTTAAAGTTCCTAGGCTCCAAAAGTTTTTAATGTTTGATGCTTTATTATGTTTGATATATGATGTAAGCCGCCCAGTGTGGCTGGGGAAACCCAGCTAGATGGGTGGGGTATAAATTATAAAATTATCATCATCATTATAAAATATTGGCAACCCTTGTTTCAAGTAATGTTATTCTCATATTCAAGTCTGAATGAAATCTAGGATGTGCACATTTCTCATTCAAAGTCTCTGCTTCTGTTCTAGATCTGAGGGTCAGATACCATAGACACTCAAACATCAAAAATTTGCATTTGGGTAGCGTTGCAGAGGTCATAGCAACCCAGCACATATTTCCCTCTCCATGTTTCCATTAAAAATATGTTATTGAAATAAGACTTGATTTATAGTTTAATTACTCATGCTTAGTTGCAGAAGATGGCGTGAGGCTGAGCCTCAGTAAACGTGAATAATTACACCACAGTTCACATCCTGCCATGCCTTGTTGCCTAATTAATGCTGAATTATGGCATTCTTGCTGAGGTGCCATAAATAAGACTCTGAGCTCCATATTAATGCACTATTTCATGACGATACATAATTTAGAACAACAATTCTGCATTGGGTTAAAATTATGGAAGTCTTATTCAGAAAATTAAGATCCTAGATCTGACATGAATCGTCCGAAGGAATAGACCTTCCAGAAGATGTAAGCTAAGACTTCATTGTTTTGGGTAAGACTAAGCCACCATCAATCAGCTCACCTAACAACCAAACAACAAATAGCAGGAAGTGAAAGCTCCAGCCCAGCTTATACATTATGCTTCCATACCAAGCCTTCCACCAGGGAGTTAGAATTTAGGTCTTATCTCATTTTCTCCTTATAGGAACAATGAGATGTATGCAGGGCTGTCTCAAGGATATGCAGCACTGGAGTGCAAAGATCCACCTGCACCCACCCCCCAGGTTGCCCAGTCCCGGGCGCGCATGAGGGCGGAGCCAGCCGGCCGCCTCAGCGTCTCACTGGCTTGTTTGCCCCCGAACTCATGGCGCAGAGCCGCCCGCAGCAGAAGAGCCTGCCACGGTGCTCTGACCGACGGACGGGCCCTTCCCCGGACTCTCGGACTGGTGCCCCTGATAGCTCAGTGTCTGGGTGCCTCGCAACCCTAGTGCCTATGGGTAAGACAGCCCTGGATGTATGCCAGGTTTGCCAAAAGCCAGGCATTCATGACTACGTGGGATATGAATATGGGCTTCCCCTGCCCAAGGACAACAATTCATAGTATACCTGCTCGCTACTTTCAATATGTGACAGAGCAGGAAATTTGAAACAGAGCTTCAGGCATGTGGCCAAAACATTTCTCTTCTCCTAGGCACTCAGCTAATTAAACAATCTATGACCTTTTAAACTGAGGGGGTATTGTTTTCCATTGTTTCTATTTTTGTGTTTCTATATTGTATTTTTGTGTTTCTATATTGTATTTTTGTGTTTCTATATTGTAAGCCGCCCCAAGATTCTCTGATGGAGGGCAGTATAGAAATTTAATAAATAAGTGAGTAAAACTTACCCCATGGCACCAGTGCATTGTAATTTGGCAATGCAGGTCAACTTCTGTAACGCATAGGCTGCACATCAGGGCCGTTGTAGAACCAGGCTCCTCTCCATGTTGACCAAAGCACACTTTCTCTTCCACAAGACCTGTGCATACTGGGTGATTGTAGTGGTATCTAGTTATGAAAATGTGCTCTTTTAAACATTTTGCAGCATTTTAGCAGCACTCCAGCCACCCTGTGATTTTAGCAAGATGCTGTTAATGTCATAATGCCCTACTTTCATATTTGGGTTTAATTTATATATTGTAGTACTCTACAGATTTGGGGTGCTAAGGTTTACAAACTATTGAAATTGATGGAACCATATTATTCATGTTCATTAATTACTATTCTGTGTAAAGACTCAAAATATCACCTTTGATGTAAGCCACCTTGGGAGAGCTTTTGCATATATTGTTCACTATGATTCTGGTGTAAGCTTTGGGAGGGGTTTGTTCTGGAGGGACATTTTTGTGATGCATGATTTTATTTACACATATTTAGAGAAAGAAATACAATCCTAGGCTACTGGGATAAAGTAGTGATGGCTGGCTTACCCATTGTTTGAGGAAAATAAAGTCTGATTTGTAACAGAACTGGACTGGAAGTGAATAAAGGGTTTGAATCTCTCATAACCATATTTTAAACCCTGTCCATGTTATATTAAATTGTGGTCCATGAGCAGCAGTCTTGAGACTATGCATGGGATTCCATGCTCTGCCAGTGTGGGAGCAGCATGGCTTCTTCCTGTGCTTTTTGGCATAATGTGAGACGCCCCAGACCACATGGAAAGAATTTATGTGGCAGCTCCTCCCTGTGCCCATGTTGCACCCTCCCAGAAACTGATCATGCAAGCATGGGAATGACCTACAGTAGGGATTTCTCCACATGGTCAATGTCTGTTCACGCCAACCTGAAAGAAGCCACGCTGCAGCAGCCATGTTACCAGCAAATGAGTCTATAAAGCATCACAACTCAGGCAATGTATGGGCAATCTATCCGGAAGATAACTGTATTTTGAGCAGTTAGTGATCTAACATGGTTAACCTTTCTGCTCCTCTTCCATCCATCTCCCTATCTCTTGTTAAGCTCTTTGATGGCTGAGAACAGCCTTTAATGTCCTAATCTGTTGGAAGGAAGTGATAGTGCTGGGTACCTTCTGACCTTCTTTTGATGTTGGACATCAATGATGGAGGAAGTGTGGCATTGGGAGAGGGTAGCTAATGAATAATCTGCGCGTAGCCAGTCGAGCAAGCCATGCAGGCTAACAGGCTAGCTATCTAGAAATCAGATGGTGTTGGGAGAGTTTTTGAAGCTTGTGCAAACTGAGGCAACCTGGGGAGTTGCTTTGCCGCTTCTTGAGGCTTTCCAAGTGGCAGATTGAAGTGTGCTGGCTTGGCGTGTATATATTGCTTGCTGTTTAGAATAAAATCTTTGATCTTCTCACTCACTTGTGTTTTGTATTGCCTCTGAATCTCATTTTAAAAGAAACACCTTGCATTTAGCAAGACAGGAAAGAAGGCCCAGGCTACTGGCCACACATCCTGTTCAGGTACATCATTGCTATGGTAAACAGCAACCAACCAGGGACTGAGACTGTAGTCCAGAATATGGCTGGGATTGAGCTAAATCTGAAAGGGTGTTCAAACAAACCCCTTTACACAGATATCCAGGACGTGGAAGGGGAAGTGAGACACATCACCTCTCCAAAATGTCTGCACATCTCCAGGTCTTCCCGCACCCCACCTGATAACCTTGCATTTGGCACAATGTCCAAAAGGGGAATCAATATCCATATAGCTGTATGCATGTAATAAGGTAAAGGTAAAGGTACCCCTGCCCGTACGGGCCAGTCTTGGCAGACTCTAGGGTTGTGCGCCCATCTCACTCAAGAGGCCGGGGGCCAGCGCTGTCCGGAGACACTTCCGGGTCACGTGGCCAGCGTGACATTGCTGCTCTGGCGAGCCAGAGCCGCACACGGAAACGCCGTTTACCTTCCCGCTAGTAAGCGGTCCCTATTTATCTACTTGCACCCGGGGGTGCTTTCGAACTGCTAGGTTGGCAGGCGCTGGGACCGAGCAACAGGAGCGCACCCCGCCGCAGGGATTCGAACTGCCGACCTTTCGATCGGCAAGCCCTAGGCGCTGAGGCTTTTACCCACAGCGCCACCCGCGTCCCCGTATGCATGTAATATCTCCATGCAATTAGAAATCCTGCACCATTGGCATAGCTGATCACACACGTAGATAGCCTGCATGAAAGAGAACATACCTGTGTTTCATAGGAAAGCCAACAGAGTAAGAACTTTCAAAAGATCTGCTTATGTGCAAGGATTTAAGATAACGTGAATCAGGTTGCAATGAGAAGTAAAGCTTTATGATGGCTTCTGGATTTGTGTTTTCTTGTAAAATACTGCAGAGGGCACTAATGGTACATATGAAAGCTGTGAAACGAACTGGTCACCACTACCACCCCTGTCGCCAAAAAGATATTTATGTGAATAAATAGGACAGTGTTTGTCCGCAAGTCTAAGTTTATTTATTCATTAGGATCAGAGCTGTTTGGTCCTGTTGCATGGTATGACAATAGGACCTGATGAAACAGCTTTCTGGATTATGTTATGATGCATCCGGTAAGGTGATGACTAAAAGAAATCAGTAATGAAAGGTGGGAAATAGGTTGATGTTTTGAAATTGTAACAGTGATTACCTATTGCTGCATTCTTACATCAGATATATGATGGCTGGCTGGGTCATCAGCATTTACATACCAGATGATGTAATCAGTTGCTTAAAAGTGCAAAAACTGTATTCTTCACATTCATATTTACAGTATATAGACTATAATACTCACTATACTTGGAAATAAATCCCATTGAGTTCAACAGCGTTGTCTTCTCTGTAGGCAAGCATAAGACTGGACTATTAAAGGTATGCCTACACTAGCCATTTAAAAGAAACATCTTGGAGGTCATGCACACCACTTTTGGATACAGATAAATTGATCGCTGCTTCTTGCTCTGATAGCTTCCGGATTGGATCATTGCAACCTGCTGTACTTAGATCTGCCCTTGAAGACTACTCTGAAATGTCAACTAACCAAACTGCAGTTATCCCTCATATCCCTCACATATCCCTCATTTTAAAACAGCCACACTGGTTACCATCTCATTTCTGGGCCCAGTACAAAATGCTCCTGTTAGCATTTAAAGCCCTAAATGACTTGGGTCCCAAATATCTGAAAGGCTGCCTCCTTCCCTACATGCCAACCTCAGCAGAGGTAGCTCCACTACCTTCAGAAGTCCAAGGGGTTGTGGTGGCCCAGAAGATGGCAATCTCTGTGGCAGCCCCTAAGTCATAGAATTCCTTCCCTACAGAGGTGTGTCTGGTACCTTCATTGCATAGCTTTTGTTATATGATTAAGATGCAATTCTTTACCCTAACCTTAAACACCTGAGATATGTACTCATCCTTTTCAGATTGTCAGTTGTTTTAATGTATTTTAATCTTGATTTTTTATATTGTTGTTACCTGTCCTGGGACCTGATGGCAAAGTGTAAGCAATACATTAAAATACTACTACTACTGCAGGATGCGGGTGGCGCTGTGGGTTAAACCACAGAGCCTATGACTTGCCGATCAGAAGGTTGGCGGTTCGAATCCCCGCGACGGGGTGAACTCCTGTTGCTTGGTCCCTGCTCCTGCCAACCTAGCAGTTCGAAAGCACATCAAAGTGCAAGTAGTGCGATTCTCTCCCCGATGCTTTTTAACATCTTTATGCGCCCCCTCGCCCAGCTTGTCCGGAGTTTTGGGCTGGGTTGCCATCAGTATGCTGATGACACCCAACTCTATCTGTTGATGGATGGCCATCCTGACTCGGCCCCAGACACACTGACCAGATGTCTGGAAGCTGTGGCTGGATGGTTACGTGGGAGCCGGTTGAAGTTAAATCCTGCGAAGACAGAGGTCCTCTGGCTGGGGCGGGACGATATGGGATCGAGGGGGCAACTCCCATCTCTTGCGGGGGTGCAATTGGTGCCAGCACCGTCCGTTAAGAGTCTGGGTGTAATCTTCGATACCTCCCTCTCTATGGAGGCGCAGATTACAGCTATAACAAAGGCGGCATTTTTCCATCTCCGCCAAGCTAAGCAGTTGGCCCCTTATCTCTCTCGCCCTGACCTAGCCACTGTGATCCATGTGACGGTCACCTCCAGACTGGATTATTGTAACTCGCTCTACGTGGGGCTGCCCTTGAGACTGACCCAGAAACTCCAGCGGGTACAGAATGCCGCAGCGAGACTCCTTACGGGGTCCTCGCTGCGAGATCACATTCACCCGGTGCTATACCACCTGCACTGGCTCCCGGTGGAGTATAGGATCAGGTTTAAGGTGCTGGTTTTAACCTTTAAAGCCCTATACGGCCTAGGACCCTCGTACCTACGGGACCGCCTCTCCTGGTATGCCCCACAGAGAGACCTACGGTCTGTAAATAAAAACATCCTCAAGGTCCCAGGCCTCAGAGAGGTTAGGCTGGCCTCAACTAGAGCCAGGGCCTTCTCGGCTGCGGCTCCAATCTGGTGGAATGCTCTGTCACAAGAGACTAGGGCCCTGCGGGACCTGACATCTTTCCGCAGGGCCTGCAAGACAGAGTTGTTCCACCAGGCCTTTGGTCAGGGCGCAGCCTGACTCCCTCCTCTGGCAACCTGCACAGTATTTTGGTTGCCATCAATTTGATTTTAATTAATTTTTATAATGAAATATTTTAGAATGTGTGATTATTCAACTATTTGGTTATTTGATTGTTGTTAGCCGCCCTGAGCCCAGCTTCGGCTGGGGAGGGCGGGATATAAATAAAATTTATTATTATTATTATTATTATAAATAGGTACCGCTCCAGCGGGAAGGTAAACGGCGTTTCCGTGTGCTGCTCTGGTTCACCAGAAGCGGCTTAGTCATGCTGGCCACATGACCCGGAAGCTGCACGCCAGCTCCCTTGGCCAATAAAGCGAGATGAGCGCCACAACCCCAGAGTCGGCCACGACTGGACCTAATGGTCAGGGGTCCCTTTACCTTTTTTTACTACTACTACTAATACAAATACAAATACCACCAGAGGCAGCGTGCAGCATGAGAGAGCTTCTACACTCATATTCTTCTTCTGGGTTTCCCAGAAGCACCTTGTTATTCACTAGGAGGAACTGGATGCTCTACTAAGAAGGTATTTTCTCTGACCCACCTTATTACATTCTCAAGTGTGAACTGATCCACATATATATTTTCATGTAGGACATAAGCCACCTTTGTCTTGAGCAGTACAGAGTTTTTTAGGCCCCTTTGCCCCCTGCTATTTAAACACATGATGCTGATGCTGGATCCTTAATGTGATTGTGCCCTTTTTAAAAACAAAAACAAGCCTATTTACAAAGGCTGCTCTGAATCTTATATAATGTTTCTTTTGTACGGTTGTCTTCTACTTGCCATTCATAAAACTTACTGCATCTGATATTTAAATAGCTGCTTACCAGCAACACCATGCCCTCTAGCGTCTCTGCTTAACGTTCTGCTCTTGTCCTATTTCCAGATATCATCAGTGGCTGAGAATATTTTTCCTTCTAGTTATATAGTGTCCCTGTACTATTGACAAATTCACAGTGAATTCTCATATATTCAGGGGGGTGGGGAACGACTTCATTAGCAAAGCTGAATATGTATTTCATATGGTTTTTATTCCTGTTCACTTATTTTTTATTATTCTTTCGTGCTTACAGGGAAATAGCATTACACTAATGACATTCTCTTAATTTCTTGCAAACACACTTCACCTCCATGGCGTTTTTAAGAATCTTAGAACTTAAGAGATTTTAATGTGAAGCTTAAATTGCCCTTGACCCTATCTTAAAACTATTTACTGCAGAAGAGAAAGCTGGGGAGTGGTGGCTTGTAATGCGAAGGAGCATTCTAATCCTTGTAGGCTTTGAGCTACAAACCAGATTGAGGCTTTAAGTCTCATGTGTGAATGCATGCATAAAATGGAGGGCATGAAGAGCACAAACGACCCAGTACAACCATATGAAAAGCAGTTTCTATTGTGGTTATTAAAATTGCACATTTGGCAGCAATAGGAGGAATAAAAACCGACTGATTTAAGTCTCCCAAAAGAAGCATTCTGGGAATGTAGTGGAACCAGAACCGAGCAAGGAGAGACTTACACCTGTTCCCAGCAGAACTTAACATTGGCAAAAAAAAAATAAATGGTGGTGTAAATCAAACTCTATTTTAATGGTTTGTTTAGCCTCTGCCAGGCTTGGGTCAGCTCAGCTGACAGTTGCCCTGCTCCTGAATTGAGTTTGAAAGAGGGGGTGACATGAGGACTGCCTCGTCCATGAGGTGGACTGAGGCAGCCGCCTCAGATGATGGAATCCCATGGCTCCCCATGCGTGCTGCTGCCTCCAGAGAAGCGATGGTAGTGTCTGGTGAGAATTCATGGAACTCTCGCGAGATCTCGCAGAGATTGTGCAAGATCTTGCTGCCACCACCACTTCTCCTCACTTCTCCTGTGGCAGGGGGTACCCTGCCAGCCTCACCTCCTACTGCCACCACCAGAGAAACAAAGAGAAGTGGCTTCCAGGTTCTGGAAAGATCACACAAACCTCTTCTGAGATGTGCTGGGCCCAGAGGTAGCCCAAGCCACACGGTCCAGGTCTGGTCTGAAATCCAAGGGTTCCGCGAAGAGTCAGTCCGACAGGACACAAGGCAGGAAACCAGGCAAGGTCAGGCAGGTTCTAGCAAACAGCAATGTTGCTCCCGCAACCTGGGGCTGGGTCTGACAGCCTTTTATCTTTGTTGGGGTAACGGCCGGTCCTGATCCCCCGGTGACTCACCTCCCTGTCTCGCCTGAAGGCGAGCGCTCCTCTTGCAAGTACTCAGGTCTCTCCTTCTTTCAGACCTTAGTCTCTGCAGCTCGGGAGATGTCGGCGGGTTACTAGACCCAGAGGCTGCCTCAGCCTCTCCTGACCCAACTGGCAGTGGAGCAGCCATAAGTGATCGCCCAGCTGAAGGCAATGAGGTAATCTGGAGCCAGGGCAGGCTCAGGCCTCTGACTCGGCCCAGCTGGTGCTTGTTGCAGGGGAACCTGTGCAGACTGGGGCTTTTCAGAATCAGGCCCCAGACATGGTTCAGACACCGCCTGAGGCAAAGGATCTGGTGCGGACTGAGACCCCTCTGGTTCTGAGTCTGAGCCCGAGTCCCAGGCCATCACATGAGATCTCACCAGAAGCTGTAATCATGCGACCGTGGTAAGCAAGGCTTTGGCAGTAGGGCAGTGGGGTCGGCGGCGCTGTCCTATTTCACATCAGATGGCAAAACAGGACAGGCTGCCCCTTGGTAACATACCCCTGCTTAACTTTTATGTTGGTGTAAATTATGCCTGTTTCCTATACGTAGAACATAAGGAGCCCATGCTGAATCAGGCCAAAGGCCCACCTAGTCCTGCATCCTGTTCTCACAGTGGCCAACCAGATGTCAATGGGAAACTCACAAGCAGTATCTCAGCACAAACACTCTCCTCTCCAGCAATGGATTTTCCAGCAATGGATTTTCTGAGGCATTTCTGCCTCCAAACATGGAAACAGAGCAGAGCTGTCATGGCTAGTAGCTGTCGGATTACTCTGCCCAGCACTGTAGTATTTTCTGTCAGTTTAAGTATTGTGTATTGGATTTCATCAGATATTAAGTTGTTAGGCACCAACAACACCCTTTGGAGTGGAAGGGTGGATTAAAGATAAACAAGCAAACAGATACTTAATTTTTAAACACATGCAACATGGTGGATAATCATGTTGTAGTCGAAAACGCTTCTGTGGGAGGAACATGGCGGACTGAAAGTCTTCTGTTGGAAGATATAGAAGTGGGTGCGGACTAATGAATACATAATAAGTAAAGAACTATGGAGTATTATTTTAATTTGTGATCACTGTGGAGAGATTGTGTGGGAAAATATTGCCTAACAGAAATTAGATCAGCTGGGTGTCATTCTAGAGTGAATAATTTGAATAGTTTCTTTTATGTAACTAACAGACGGGGGGGGGGGGAATTCCTCTTTTATTTTATGCACTCACTTCATGTGTTCTCATATTTAGTGAAATGCATTTTCAATGTGATTATTATTGCTGTATATACTGCTTAGTGCCAAAATCATCTTCTAAGCAGTTTGTGAAGTATTAAAACTAGTTACACAAACTTTAGGATATAAACACCCATAATTAAAACACCCATTAAAACAATCACATTAAAACAACACAGCAATTAAAACAGGAGGCTCAGGTCAAGAGATCAAGGGCTGTTTCTTCATTCTGACTTGTCAGGTGCTAATTGAAGGGCCACTTTTTTTGTCAATATAATGAACAAATAAGTTTTGTTTATCTGTCCATAGATTGCTCACAGACAGCTTAGCCTTAATGGTAGATAAGGAGTGTTGCAAAATCTGCACACATTCAAAGAATCCATGACCAAATACCTCTCCCAGGCTATTTCTTGGCCATGGTGGCAACCCAGTAAGTTCTGAAAGCACATGGATAAGCTCATTGTATTTGTACAGCAATGTTGATCTTGAAGCATGTTTGCTACATCCTTTGTAATAGCATGTCTTTTTAGATTAATGTTGCTGTTGTGTTCAATAGTGTGTTCTTTAAACAAGGCAATACTATGTTTAGGAGTAAAAATTTATCTAACCTGGATAAATGCAGCAGAATTTGGATTGTGCAGTGGAACACAAACATAAGCAGCGAGGAGTTAGTTATTTCTAAATGAAATAAATCAGTTTGTAATGTATGCTTTCGTTCCCCAGGGAAACCTAAAGGGAATGGATCATATTCTGGGCTAATGGGCTGCAAAATTTTAGAGTAATGGCAGAATTTTGTTTCTGGCAGTTTGACAGAATTTAGCTATTTTGGGAAAAGCTTCAGGGGTGCCCTTAATATAAAGCTAAGGTCAAGTCCAGTCAGATCATTTTTAGCAACTGAGAAATAATGATGGTTGCTTGGCAACCACATCTGCTATATGCTGGTGTTCTCAGGTGGCTTGAGAGACTTCTCGCTGAGCCATAGCAATGGGTGGGTCCATTTTCGGATTTAGTGAGCTATGGCTGGACTGCTAATATAGGGGTAGACATTTATTTGACAGCTGGGTTGCACAGTGCAGAACCTGAGCACAGCCGCTCACAGGAGAGTCCTGGTGCCAACACAACAGCACAACCTACGAGCGTCTGTTGTATTAGTCTTAGTTAATTTATATCACTTAATTGCCATGACAATTCTAAACAATTTGCAAATTTAAAACCAATAACAAAAATATAAACATACCTAATTGAAATACACAATAATGCAATTTCATCATAACATGAAAATAGACACAATTAAAATGTAGACTGAAACAAGCCCATTAGAGCAGCACAACAATAGTTGTTGTTTAGTCGTTTAGTCGTGTCCGACTCTTCGTGACCCCATGGACCAGAACACGCCAGGCACTCCTGTCTTCCACTGCCTCCCGCAGTTTGGTCAAACTCATGCTGGTAGATTTGAGAACACTGTCCAACCATCTCGTCCTCTGTCGCCCCCTTCTCCTTGTGCCCTCCATCTTTCCCATCATCAGGGTCTTTTCCAGGGAGTCTTCTCTTCTCATGAGGCGGCCAAAGTATTGGAGCCTCAGCTTCAGCACAACAATTAGAAGAGTTTAAAGAGAAATTAAAGCAATTAACACAGGAAGTTCAAGTCAAGAGGTCATGGGAATGCTTGTGTAAACAGGTATGTCTTCAAGAGCCAGCGGAATGCCAATGCTGATGGGCATTCCTATATTTCAGAAGGGAGGGCATTCCTTGACACTGGCGCCTCATAATATTTTTAATGTATTGTTGTGTTTTTTTGGAATACACACCCAGAGATCTAGGGATCAAGGGGCGGGATATAAGTACAGTGGTACCTCAGGTTACAAACGCTTCAGGTTACAAATGCTTCGGGTTACAAACTCTGCTAACCCGAAAGTAGTTACCTTGGGTTGCGAACTTTGCCCCAGGATGAGAACGTAAATCGCGCACTGCCGGCACAGCGGCAGCAGGAGGCCCCGTTAGCGAAAGCGTGCCTCAGGTTAAGAACAGTTTCAGGTTAAGAACGGCTATCCGGAACAAATTAAGTTCATAACCCGAGGTACCACTGTAGTCTGATGTGATAAATAAACATGGCTCACAAAGTCCTATTTTTGATCAAGTTGCTGAAATGTTATTGAAAGAGAAATGCATTTTTTCCATCAAATGATGATGATGATGATGATGATGATGATGATAATAATAATAATAATAATAATAATAATAATAATAATAATAATAATAATATCTTTATTGTCATTGCCCCCTCTCGGGGACAACGAAAGTTCAAAAGTTCAAAATATCAGGTCATGCACTCTCTTCCCTCTATGAAATCTCCCCATGTTCAACTCTAGGTATGTTTTCCCATTTCAGCACACTGGCTTGCGGCTCTCAAATTGTCACGAGACACTATGAGTGGGTAGCCAGAGGTTTGAAGTTAACAAAAAATGACAGGGCTTGTATCTGGGATTATGTGAAATAAGATAAGGTCAACTGGTTTTAAGTAACTCTGCTATTTATAGATGATCCTGTGTTAAAATTAAACACTTGCATCTAGAAGAATGGGTTAATTCATTCAGTTGCCTCTTGTTCGCTCTTAACAAGTGGTGGAAAAGATAAAGAATGAATGGGATCCTTTTGGGGTCAGTTTTCTTTTCTTTCTTTCTTTTTAGCAATAGTTATTTTTCCTGGTTAAAATCTTTGGGTAGAGTGGAATAAAGCACTGCCAGGCAGGGACAACGAAACATCAAGATATATAGAACATTTGTTTGTTTGTTTGTTTGTTTGTTTGTTTGCTTGCTTGCTTGCCTGCCTGCCTGCCTGCCTGTCTGTCTGCCTGTCTGTCTAGGAACAATTTATACCCCACCTACTAACCAAAGTTCCCAATGCGGCTTTCCGTATATAGTCAAATAACAATTAAAATAGACAGTGATTCAATAGTCACTACAGCTGAATGGTCTTTTTCAGCTCAATCTCTTGGCTGTTGCAGAGGCTGGATGTCAGTCCCACACAGGCCAGGATGTCCTTACTGGGCGGCTGCTACTGATGATGATGATGACAATATTAGAAACAATTCCTTCATTTTTTCAGGCTGAAAAGTGTTCCCCAGCCCATTATAGATCCAGCCCAAACCAGTGTTGCCCCTTCTAGAAACTGTAGCAATGTTGCCTTGAAAGACCCCACGGTTTGAAATGTCTTCCATAAGGCCTAAGACGGTTAATGCTACCAAGGTTTTTCTGGGGGAAAACATCCTGCCATAGGTTCTGTGCTCCTAAAAAGATGTCGGTTGGACCTGAAAGCCGAGGTTGTTATTTTCTGTGCCCAGTAAGATTTTGCAGCATGAAATTAGATGATCTGATGAATGGCAACACCGTGGATATGACAACCCCTTTTTCTTCTCCTGATATTCCATGCATCTCAGTTTTTAAGACAATTAAAACAACTCTGTTTCACTATACATTCTGACTTCCCTGAGAGTTTCTAAAGTGCATTTTCATTACCAATAACCATCACACATTGCTTGTGTTGTCTGATCAATTCACTGTAATTTTTTTTAAAAAACCCTTCTCATTAATTATCTTTGAAGAGTTGTTCATTTCTATGTATCTGATCATTATTTGAAATGAGTTGCTGAAGGAGTTGTGTGAACATATTTTAGCCTAGAGATCTCTTGCAATTTATTCACTATGACTATTTCTTTGAGTGCTTGGTATTAATAGTAAAAATGACTGTTTTACCCACAGCCTCCAACATTCCTCAGTTGCAGATAGGGACATTTCTCACTCCCCTCCCCCAACTGACCCTCCTTGACTCCCCATTTTTGTCCCCCCCCTCCTCAAAACACTTCCTATCCAAGGAAGGGCGAGTGCCCCCAACACAACACCAATGTGACACAGCACAAACATCCTCAGAAAACCCCTGAATTCCAATTTTATTTTGGTAGATTTACAAAACAAAAAACACACACCAATAAAGGACACCCACATTTCTCTCACACACCGCTTGGATAACTGTAGCTCTCAGCACCCTTGACAAACTACAAGTCCTATAATTCTTTAGGGGAAGCCATGGCTATGGTGCTTTCAATGTATGGTGTGATTGCAGCCTCAATGAAATGTGGTATACCTGCCTCTTGCAATAGAAGTTCAACGCCTGCTCACCTCCTGAACGTGTTTCAGGTGGATTGTAACATGATACCTCTTGTATACTGAATCTAACGTGATACCTCTGGTATACTGTGCTTTGTTAGCCACTGTAAGGAATTGTAATGTGTCAAAGATTTGAGTCGAAAACTTGAGCAGAGATGCTGTAGCAGAGATGACCTTGGGACGAGAAAGATATTTTACACTGATGGGCTGTCATAGGTTGTGTTAGAGTGATGCCTAGAGGTGGCATGCAGGAAAATGAATGTCCTAAATTTCAGAGCATGACAGCTTCATGGGGGATCACGAGCTTCAGAACATCCTTTTTTGAGAAAGGGAGGGGGGCGTTACATGAGCACACAACGAGAATGGGGCTATCACCCTCTGCTCCTGAATGTTGCATTGAACTGAGGGAGAAGAGGGACCTGCAGCAATTGTGACGTCCTTCATAATATTAAGCGATCTCAAGTATTTTGACCCAAGTATGGTGCACTTATTAAATATACAAAAATAAAATAAAATCATCCCCAAAGCCCCATGCTGCGTCTGGACAACCAAGGAATAATAATAATAATAATAATTTATTATTTATACCCCGCCCATCTGGCTGGGCCTCCCCAGCCACTCTGGGCGGCTTCCATAAAAACCAAAAATACAATAAAAGGAAGAAAGCTAGTTCTACAAGTGACATCTGCAACAAAATGTTGCAGTGTGGAGCGCTGCCGTTTAGGGTGACAGTCAGTCAGCCAGTCTATCCCCCACCCACCCACCCTGGATCTCTGCTTTGTAACCTCCAACAATAAATCAGCATTCCATGCCCAATGGGCATGCTCAATCCTCACTGAGTTGTTTTGAGTTGCCCCTTCTAAGGGTTTTGGGTTTGCTTGTTTTACTTCTGCAAGCCTTGGGGTTGCCACATTCCTCTGAGTTTCACTTAGAGATTGAGTTTGCTATTAACATATATAGGTAGCTTGCATCTTATGCGGAGGTTACAGGAATAGTGTGTCTATGCAAAGATGTGTGTGCTCAAAGCGCCCCCTCAGAGCATGCACATCCCTGCTCTCACAATATCTTGGATGGCCCCGCAAGATCTTGCAAGGGCTTCCCAGAGCCCATTAAGCAAGTCTGAGAGCTTAAAAGTGCCTTTCGTGCTTGGAAAACATGTACAAAAAGATCTTTTAAGCTCTCAGCGTTCCATGCATTTAATTTGTGTGATTTCAACCAGCTGGCCTCCGATTTCATAAGGGTGAAATTGCGCATGCCAAACATGTGTAAGTTGCAAGTTACCTGTGTTAGATTTGTCATCAAAATTTGCTTTTCAAACCAGGAAGATTCTTTCCTATGGCTAGAAACTGGTGACTAGGAACTTTGTGTTCACACACTCCTCCTCTCAGCATAGTTTTTCGCCTCTGGCCTCCAATCATGCAGATTGAGCAGTGTTGTTATAGCACACATAGCACTGAGGCAGCACTAGGTGTTGACATTTTGTGCCCCTAGCAATTTTACACCCCATGCTATGCCTCTGTTCT
The DNA here is from genome assembly GCF_964188315.1 of Podarcis muralis. Classification (NCBI taxonomy): domain Eukaryota; kingdom Metazoa; phylum Chordata; class Lepidosauria; order Squamata; family Lacertidae; genus Podarcis; species Podarcis muralis. The sequence goes on from NC_135655.1 coordinate 38,421,949, forward strand.
CAATACTGCACATCACTGCCTGTTACCAAGAGGGATAGGGTGAGGCAGTGTCTATAAGGATCTCAGTGCAGTGCGAGTGCAGCAGCAGGAACATCAGATTGGCTTTGCCACTGCATCTCCACCACACTGACCTGCCTTTTGCCTCGAATCTCCTCTTCTTGGTAACTAGCAGTGATGCACCATGTTGGGAAGCCATATGTGCAATGCTGCCCCTCCCTCACCAGCCAATACTGAGGGTGGAAAGTAGGGGGATTGGTCATTTTAGGTAGCGGCCCTATACCAACATGAGTTTGTTTTTGCCTTGAAACAGCTGCAAGTTTGGGATGAAGGAATTTGTATCAAAAACCCACCGATGTAACTCCAAACACTGGAGAAGTCACTCCCCCCCATCCCAAACACTTCATTGACTATCCTTAGATAGATGGCATAGATATTTCCAGGTATTCATTTCTAAATGCAGAAATGTTTACATTTGCATATGTGGTTTCACAAATACTTATTTTCTAAGTTATACATTTATCCAACTCATCCCCCCCCCCCCAATGATTATTCCACCCATTACCCCAAGGATACAGCATTCTTAATAAGCCCTTCCATTCTAACTCAACATTTGTCAGATTCTGTAATACTTGCTTCTAAATTCAATATGCCTATTAAATACACAAATACCAGCAAATGTTGACCCTGCATTTCCCGAGTTCACTTCAGTGGATCTTGTCTGGGAGAAGTCCCTGGAGCACTTGAAGACTCATCATGATATGATGTTAAAGTATGCCTGCATTTTAATTTTCTTTGAATAGCACTGCGTGGAAATTTTTTGAACTGCCTAGTTCTTGAACCTGCCATATTTCTCAATACACAAATTTCTGTTGACTCCTTGTTGCTATTTATTTTAATGGATTGAAATCACTGCAGCATGTTGAAGAGGCCACTAGTTTAATTATCATCATCTTCGAAGGGGCAGCGGCAGTGAGACTTGAGGTGACATTTCGATCATGCTGCATAAGACGGTGTCAGCATGAGTTCTTGCGATTTGCACAAAACATTCTGCAGGAATTAAGAGTGTTTGAAAAAAAATACGAGCGATGGCTTTGCTGTCACGATAGCTGATGGTTTTCAGAAGATAAATGAATGTGTTTTATAATTAGATCCATGGACAGGGAAAGAGAGTATATAAACTCCCATGACAACATACACATAATTCCAAGCCGTTACAAATCGCAAGAGGATCCTGATGAATGTGTTCTGCCTGCTGTGTTGTGTGAAAGAGATCATTCTGCTACACCACCACAAAATAATGTGCCTTGATTGCATTCTCTTTCTGGTGTTCAAGTAACGGTGCTTAATAAAATTAAAAAGCAAACAAGAAATTTCATTATGAATATTGTTGTTGCCAGACAGCAATATTCTGTGGCCATCTTGCATTTCCCTCCCAAGCATTTTGGCTTCCAAATGGCTTCCCTTTTGTCAGCTCCGGCAAACTAAGGCAAAATGAACCTGAAGTTCCCCACGGAAGCATCTCCATGCCCTCCAACATTCCTCAGATGAAAATAGGGGCAGTTTTCACTCGCCCTCCCGACTGACCCTCCTCAACCCCCCTTTTTTGTGTCCCCCACAGAACATTTCTTATCAGAAGAAGGGCAGGTGCCCCCCCATGCGCCAATGCAACACAGCACACAAGGCCTCCACTGTGTAGTTTTATTTTATTCTCTGGTAGATTTACCAAAAGAAAACCACACACCAATATATAAATTTTAGAAAGGGGCAACATTAGATGCAGACGCACAAAGCATTTTTGAAAACCAAAACCAAACCAAGACTCCTCGCATTCCACTCTGCTCCCGCTTGCAGATACTGCAGATTATTCTTGTGCAAATATGCAGCAATTGGCTATATGGGGCATATAGAACTGATAGGTAGGTTGCGATGCTCAGAAGACTGTGAGCTGCAGGAAGCAGCCATACAAGAAATAGCAATTTTCCCCATCTGGTTTTCTTCCATTGGAAACAGGAGGCAATTATGGGTTCAAGCCAAAACAAACAAACAACAAAAAACTTGGCATACCATGGACATTAATCTGAGGAATGGGTGTAACAGTGGAGTGCTTGACAGAGGTTTTCAATCACGCTTCAGATTTCTTTAAGATAGCCAGGGAGCCTAGAGTTAATGTGTGATTAACATCGCTATAAAAATGCTGCACAATTCGGAGGGAAATGAAGCAAATATTTATTTAGCAACTTGAGAAATTATTTAAATATATTGAATCTTTCAAATAAATAGTGAGTAAGTTGCCTACCAGCCTTCTGCCTTCCCACATCTTTTATTTGTTTTGAAACACTGCGGTGCCAAATATAGAATGATTACTCAGCTGCAAATGCTACCATCTAACTGTCAATCCTAAAGGGAAAGCTCGTTTACAGAAGAGAGAAAGCATTCCCATTTAACGTGGCTGAAAGTAGACCATAGACCAAAACCTGCTGCCTGATTTTGGGAACCCTCACACCCAAGTGGGCAATCTTGGTGCAGTTCAAAACATTTGGATTCACCATATTGACTCAAAATGAAAACGTAGAGGAAAACCAGTTCCTCCACCTCAGGAATTGTCACACCCAACTGGGTGACAATATCTCAAGAGGTGTCCAAATGCATGGAGAATAGACATAGATACAAGCCATTTTCCAACGTATATAGTAGAAAGAAAAGAAGATTGAAGCAGTTCTGCACTGAAAGAGACAACCAACTAGCCCATTGCTACTCACTGTCTTCATTTACATGTAATGTTAAATTATACCAGGATTGTGTAGTTCTGGTCTGTTTCACTCCTTCCCACTATTGCATGGAGGAAACAACCAGGATTTAGCATTATGTCCAAACCAGGGATCATTGCTGTTTCACTCTCAACAAACCACAATCAGTAGCCAAAAGTTTGTTCTTGACTTCTCATTGTGGTTTATTGTACTGAAACAAACCACGATACATGGTTTGGATGTGATGCTAAGGCAGGGATTATGCTTTGTCTTCTCCATTGCAACCAGAAAGCAGCAAAAGATCCCTTACAGTTATATTCACACTAAACCATAAACTATGATTGCCAGCTTGTTTCCAGACTCAGGGTTGGAAGCCCTAAAAGTACTGAGGCCCCAAAGACGTTCTCCATCCATCCAGGCTGTCTCAAGAGTCAAGGTCAGCAGAAGGAGCTCTCTTGGTAATTCTGCCACCATCAAAAGTGGGGGAAATTGCAGCCCAGAATAGGACTTTCTCTCTGGTAGCCCGTAAATTGTGCAACTCCCTACACTGAGTTCCAACAGTATTCAGTTTCCACTGTATGATGAAGATACACATTTTTACCTTTGGACTTCGTTAGTTAAAGTAATTTTGTTGGGCCCGCCTCTTCTGTTTTGTTTAACCTGTACTGTGCTGATTTTGTTTGGACTTGTTTTACTTGATTATACTCGTATGATTAAATTGTTGTAACCCAGCCGGGATCTTTATGGTGAAGGGTTAGTGGGAAATCACATAAAATCAATCAATCAAGTTAATGTTTTATCACAGCAAGAAAACTGGGCCACTGAAACCAACAAATGATAATCATGATACAAAAAGAATAGGACTTTCAGACTTCACAGCATTTGCTTAAAAAAAAAAAAGACCCCCAGAAAACAATGCAATGGACAGAATTGTGAGCACTTTCTGTCTACATTAATCTCTGAACATTTGTCTAGAGCTTTTGGGTAATTGAGCAAACAATGCCCCTGACAGTAGTTTCCATTCAACAAGAGTAAGAAACAAGGTAATTAATTAGAGGCCAGAAGGGGCTTGTTAAGTGCCAGTAATGAACCACTATTGAAGAAATTACTGCTACGGGACTAATGCTATGAGATATTGTGTGGAAGAGTGAGCTAATGGACAGTATAAAATGAAGTGTTTCTGGTGAATCATATTGGGGAGGGAAAACACAAACTGCTTCAAGCTGGAAAATGAGGAGGTATTATTATTAATCTTGACAATGGTTTGAAATTTCACGACAGAATTTCCATACTTTGTCTCATCTAGTAGACAGTTAGCTTGGAAAGTATTAAAAGTTCCATACACCTCACCAGAAGTTCTCAAATTATTTCAGTTAAAAACTAGAACTCCTGTTCTTGGTCAGGGCCTGCTTCAGCCTATTTCAAAGCACACCTTTCTGGTCTCTTGTTCCCCATTAGTCCATTTAAATAGTTTCATGCCCTCCATTGATTGGGGCAAGACAGCCTTGTCTCTGCAAAGGCAGTGCTGCCCTAGAAGGAGGAATGGGTCACAGAAGCAGACTAAAATGGAAATTCTGAGCCTGTGGTCTTCTTGATGACATTCAATAGGTCTGTTTGGGGAGGGTGGCATGCCTACCTAATCCAGAAGGGAGCAGCAGAATAAAACGCACACCTGGTTCATTCAGATTAATTCAGATCACTCATCCTCTACTTTGTTTCACAGTTCTCCTTTTCTGCACTTAGTGAAAGTGCCTGTGGATGTCATCTGGGGGCAAGGGTTAAACACTCCTTCCCCATTCTCTGCCAGTCAGGCATCCCTGCAACTGCAATTTTATTGTATTTCTTAACCAGCACATTACTAGGATTTCCGCAATTAATGTCATGCTTTGGGCCCTGTTTCATTTGTAAGATTGCCTTTACCCTCCCCTTTGTCCTGCAGTGGCCTTGGGGTGTGGAACTGGTTCCCATCTGCAGATGTTGTTGGACAATGAGCCCTAGCCAGCATGGTCAATAGTCAGGGATGATGGGATTTGTAGTCTAAAGACCTCTAGAGTGCCACTGATCCCTCAGCTTTGGCCATGGGAGTTATATCTACCCCTGATGTGGATTGGAAGAAGGACCATGCGATCATGCTCTGCTAGGTAATGCTCAGTTGGTAGAGCATGAGACTCTTAATCTCACAGCTGCGGATTCGACTCCCACATTCAGCAAAAAGGTTTCTGCATTGCAGAGGGTTGGACTAGATGAGCCTTGTGTCTCTCCAGAGTGGTGCATGCTCTAGTTATCTCACGCTTGGACTACTGCAACGCGCTCTACGTGGGGCTACCTTTGAAGGTGACCCGGAAACTGCAATTAATCCAGAATGCGGCAGCTAGACTGGTGACTGGGAGTGGCCGCCGGGACCACATAACACCGGTTCTGAGAGATCTGCATTGGCTCCCAGTACGTTTCCGAGCACGATTCAAAGTGTTGGTGCTGACCTTTAAAGCCCTGTATACCTGAAGGAGCGTCTCCACCCCCATCGTTCAGCCCAGACACTGAGATCCAGCGCCGAGGGCCTTCTGGCGGTTCCCTCATTGCGAGAAGTGAGGCTACAGGGAACCAGACAGAGGGCCTTCTCGGTAGTGGCGCCCGCCCTGTGGAACGCCCTCCCATCAGATGTCAAAGAGATAAATAATTACCTGATATTCAGAAGACATCTTAAGGCAGCCCTGTTCAGGGAAGTTTTTAATATGTAACGCTGTACTGTTTTTAACACTGATTGGGAGCCTCCCAGAGTGGCTAGGGAAACTCAGCCAGATGGGCGGGGTATAAATAATAAATTATTATTATTATTATTATTATTATTATTATTATTATTATTATTATTATTATTATTATGGTCCGTTCCAACTTCATGATTCTGTACTATGATTCCTAACACACTTCAAACCCTACCAATCCTTTAAAATGTTATGTCACCCTTCAGCCCAAAAATTCCGATTTAGCTGTTGGTTGCACTGGTCTTTCATATATGCAGCCAGTTTCAGAAGAGGCATCAGAGTGCTTGCTTCTCCAGCTTTGCCAGCTAACTGTATAATTTTGTGCTAGTGATTTTATCAGAGAGCTGGGAGACTGAAGGATACAGCCACTATCAGTTTCTAAAGACTTCTTGCATCTCCTTATATAATTCTGCCAATGAGTATTGTGAATCTGGACCCCAAGAAACTCCTATTATTTCAGAAACGAAGGGGACATTGCTATGCACACTTACCTGGGAGTAGGCCCCATTGAAAACAGTAGGACTTACTTCCAGGTAAGCACGCATAGGCTCAGTCTGCATTTCTGGTTTGTATGTTAAGTGTAACTGAGGTCTTAAGCTTTAAGGTGCTACAATAAGAACCGTGTTTCCATGTTTAAAGTGTCATGTACACCTGGACTGCTATAAAAATCTAGACAGCAATCAGAGGATAAAGACCATTGGGTTGGTATAGCTATGAAAGTGAATTTTCACAAATGGCTTTGACTTAATTGTGACAGTTCAGTACACAACACATCATACAGAAAATGGGCTTAGTTTAGGAAATCTGCTTTCATCAGGATTGTCTAGACAACTGGCCTTCAGTTCCCATAAAGCATATTCAGTAGAAAAAAACAAATCGTGGATTAGCCTTATTTGAAATCTTAATCTGAAAGTGATATTAAATGGTCAAATAAAATATCCCTGTTAGCAAATTTAGCAGTTCATAGTTACATTACTTGAAATGGAAAGGCCTTGGGTTATATTGATGTGTATGAAGTTGTGTTAGTGAATTAGATACAAAACTGTAAAGGGAAGCTCAGGTGTGCTTGATTTATTGATCAGCCTTTTCCAGTTGTAAATTTTGCATGTCTTTTTAAAATAGATTGGCAAAGACAAACATGGAATATTTTAAGACATAGTCACATTTTTAATGGTTTTATGTTTAGCTCTTCCTCAGAGTTGAGGGGTTAATGGTATATGCTTAAATTGTACCTATTTACAAGAGAAAATACCAATTTCTTGACTGCCATGTTAAGAAAATCGTTGTCTCTCTTTTAGGAAAAGCTTTTTAAAAGCTTGCCAGTCTGTACCCAAGAGTGATGCATTATCTTTTCTTCCACTCCTTCTCCAGATATTGCTGAATGTGTTTGTGTTGATGTTAGACTAGTCTTGATACCAAACTAATTTCTATTTGTAATGATTTTTAAAAGGGGAATCAGCTATCTATCTAACATCCTCTTACAGACACCCACACTTGCAGTATGATGTGATATAGCCCAGAAACATGTTTATTTCATTTGCTATCTGCATGGACTAGGTCATGGAATGTACCATTCAAGGAAGCCATATAAGGGCAGCCGCATGACCCATTACTAGAGATGGACAAGTCTGTCAAGTTCAGTTTCTCTCAGATTTTCATTTTTCCATGCTTCAATTCCACTCTCTACATTTCTGCAGCAATTTGAATCATGGAAATTCACCAGCATTTTTTGTGCAAATTTATGCATCAATTCCCCCCCCCATCCCTTCCCTAGGGGCAGAAGAAGGGTGGGTGCAGTGGAGGCGGGCAGCCCCAGGTGTCACCACTGAGGGGGGACAAAATTCTGGGCTGCACTCACTGTGGCGCCTGCAGTGCGCCCAAGCCACGTGTCTCTCCTGCCCCAAACAGTCCGCCCACCACCTCCCCCTCAGCTGGAGGGCAGCTTGGATTGGATTGCTCTGCCGCTGCCCTGCCCATGACGTGTATAATCCATGACTGGATCCTGCATGATCAATAAAGGGGGGGAAATGAGGGTCATGCTTTTGGAGGAAGAATTGCACCGTAAAATTCAGAGAAGTTCAAATTTCAAAGGATAATTGTTTTGATCTCCATATTGTTTTGGGAAGACTAAATTAAGTAGTTTCATGAGAAAATGCATGCACCCCCCCTCACTATTCCTGCCCAGGACCTAAAACCACTATTGTGAATTGTAGCTGTAGGGGGTGGGGAATAATTGTTATGAGTCTCATAAGAAGTGCCTGCTGGGCCAGGCTAAATACCAAGGTTGCCCTCAAGCAGAAAACCACTCTCCCCTCCTGTGGGTCCAGCAATTAGTATTCAGACGCAACATGGAGGCAGAGCATAGCTATTGTGACTAGTAGCCGCTGATAGAGATATTTGCCTAATTTGTTTCCAGATAACTAACAGTTCCCAGCATTCTTTGGGAGAACCCATGACAGTTAAAGCGGCGTTATAGCACTTCAAATTTATAGTGCGGATGCTGCCTTAGATAGTTCAGAATGCACACTGTACTGTTTTTATGGGTTTTCGGAAAGCTTCAATAGCTTGCACGAAATGTTTTCTTTCTAATTTTTTTATATCGTTAGCTGCTGCATCACCTGCTTCATTTTGCATCGCCGCTCATCCTGACATAAAAGTTAATGTTAATCTGCCGACTCATTCTGATTGGATTGCTTTGGAAGTCACTCCAAAGTCACAGTGGCTAAATGGGATGAAGCTGTAAGACAGAAATGCATTTCGGTTAATACCTCCACTGAAGCTAAGCCGGTGCCAGTCCTAATTCCCAAAAGAAAACAAATCCACAATAATCCATCTTTTAATTCTGAACATAGTGGCACAATGCCAAATAATATGGAGCGTGCATAACTTGGTCAGAATGCTGCATCTGATTTCACCACAGTTTCCTCAGCCTTGACCTTTTCATACATTCCCTTTGAGGTCAGCGAGCAGCATGAATGTAAAGGTGTTATCTCTACCAACACCGATGGTGTGTGGCTATTTCCCAAAATAGGTAGATTGGGAGAAACTGAGAGAAACGTGTTGGTGGTTTATTAAACACTGTGACTCAGTTGAAATGACAACAGATGCTTATGGAAGAAACATATGTTCCAGTGGCCCCTGAAATACTCCTTAGTAATTTTCTTTCCTTTTAGATGCCAAATTTATACGCCACCCTTCAAAACATATTATCTTCCCAAGGTGCCTTACAACATGCATATAAAATAATGACAAACCGTATGGATTTCAAGCAGTGCACTAATAATAACAGCAGTCGTAAAATATTTCAGTACTTCTAATCAAATTCCACTGGATGCCCCCCAAACAGAGGACCCCAATGTGTGCAGTCAATCAGCTGAGAAGGAATTGGTGTCATGAGGTCTGAGCACAGAGACCCTGTCAACACTTTTGTCAATTTTAGGATACAGGGCAGGATTCAGCTGAGTCCCATCAACAAAAACCCTATGCAAGGACTTTCTCTTCCACTTTTCCCCCTTCTGCCTCTGTGCCCCCCAATTGGCTTTTGGGGGTGTCAGGAGAACCCCCAGAACAATGTTCAGGGGGAGAAAAGGGGATTATTCCATCTGGAAAGTGGAAATGCTTCTTCTGATGGAACAATGGCTTTAGTGCAATGTTGAATTCATTCCACAGTATCTAGAGCTCTGAAAATTAAAAATCTAAAGTGACCACTGCATTATCACTCCCTAATGCTCTGATTCTATAAGCCACTGTTGTTGCTAAGAGACACAGCTCTGCCACCATTCTGAGTGTTTCCACAGCACCTTGACTGAAAACTTTAAGAGACCTTCAGCATGATGTCACTGATAGTATCCAACCCACCCCAAACCCATCTTCCACACTTCAATGTACGTACTGTGAAACTCCCCCCCCCCTCCTGTTGTTTTTGTGGCCTCAGTGGTGACAGCTGTAACATCACTCCTTGCCCTTCCTTCCAGGCCCCCAGACAGCATTTTAGTGGTGGATGTCTGCTGCTGCTGCTGCACTTGGCTCTGATCTATGGTGGTTGCCTGCAACCAAATGCAATGTAAACTATAGATCTATGAAACTATAGATCTATAAACTATAGATCTATGAAATCTTCAGATAACAATAGATTTATAGTCGTACCTTGGCTGACAAACAGAATGCGTTCCGGGAGTCCGTTTGACTCCCAGAACCTTTCGAAAACCAAGGTGTGGCTTCCGATTGGCCGCAGGAGCTTCTTGCAGCCAAGCAGAAACCGCACCAGACATTCGGCTTCCGAAAATCATTCAAAAACCGGAACACTCCCGGTTTTTGATCGTTCAGGAGCTGAAACGTTCAACAACTAAGCCGTTTGCCAGCCAAGATACGACTGTATATAGCAGAAATCTATAGTTCTATGGGATCATTTAAGCACACACCTGTAAGTTTGCTTAATAATGAAAAACTGGTCAGGAAAAGGAGCTACATGAAAGTTACAAGAGTTGGCCACACTACAGCCCCTTCAACTGAAAGCGGGAAGAACAGGTGGCTTCCCCTAAACTTGTTTCAGGGAAGGTTGTATGGCTGTACGAAATGGGACACATGTGGTTCCAAGTTATGTGCTTCTGGCACCCTTAGTGTTTGTAGGAAGGCTGTACCATATCAGAAATAACGCACAAGAACTGACTCTTAAAGAAATGAAAACAAGGAAAGCCAGTGAATAATAGATCTGATACTTGAAGTGTAAATAATATATCCAGCAGAAAGAATAGTCCACATACAGAATTAGTGCTGCTAAAGTGATTCAGGACCTTCTGTTTCTGCCTCTGGTAGCTACAGTTGACATTTTCATGACAGATTTGGTGTTCCTTAGCCAAGGCCTTGATATCCCTGCATCTGCTTTGGAAGGAAGGTGTTTTCAGATGGTTAAATACCAGCTACAGGGCCATGTACAATGTGGAAACTTTATGTAATATCTTTGTGACATTTTGGACCATTTAATCGCACGTATGGCATAAACAAAAGAAAATTTTCCCAAGAGCCCAGTGCGAAGGAAGTGATTTTGTGGAATAAACAGCCCCAATGATGGTGATAATTTTTGTACAGTGTGAGTCTTCTGCCTTTATATTAATTAGTTATCACTTCCTGTGTGCAACCACACTTGCACACAATCAAAATCCGTGCAGGGAGTCTAATCTCATGGAAGCCCATGCATACTCCATACTCCTAGTATTTCTCAATGCAGACAGTCCACAGCAACATGTAGGAGTACTCCCAGTAAAGTAATATGTGAGTAAAATGGACTTAAATTAACACTTTATCTTTATGCAATAATATATCTTCTCTCTCTCTCTCTCTCTCTCTCTCTCACACACACACACACACACACACACACACACACACAGCCCAGCAGATTAGAAGATGTGTGCTACCAGATAGGTTCAGAGTGTATAATGCTTTTGTTGTACACAAAAACTCCAGTAACAGACCCTCCAAGTGTCCCTATTTTCCAGTTATGTCCCTAATTTAGAGAAGCCATCCCGGTTTCTGATTTGATCCTGGAATGTCCCACTTTTCCTTAGGATGTTCCTATTTTCATCAGAGAAATGTTGGAGGGTAGACAGTAATGTTCTGAAGAAACAATTTGACCACAAGTTTCCCATGAAGTCTAAAATGAGAGGGACTAGAAATAATAGCAGATTCTATTTTTAGGAATTAATTCAGTTTCACAAATAGACAAGAGATAATTAGAGCTTTGTTTTGTTCCACAGATCCCTCTATTCCAAACCCTGTCATGATAACCAATTAATTCAGAGGTAGAAGAAGAATCACACTATATGGAAATCATCACCAGTCACTGGAGCTGCTTATTCAGGGGAGAAGCTCCGTGCCACCACCCCTTGTGGAAATTCCTCCTTAGCTTTCTTGCTAATGAATACGTATCAGGAAGTGAACTCCTATGCAGGTGTCCCAGCTCTCTGTAAGCCAAACACTTGTACCACTTGAGCTATAGAGGCATCCTAGCAAATGAAGCAAAGTTAGTTACCTGTTCCTCCACATGGCAGACATTACCCAATTCTTTATGTTTCACCTTAATCGTTGAGATATTCTGATCATTGAGATATTCAGTACAGTGGTACCTCAGGTTACAGACGCTTCAGGTTACAGACGCTTCAGGTTACAAACTCCGCTAACCCAGAAGCAGTACCTTGGATTAAGAACTTTACCTCAGAATGAGAACAGAAATCGTGCTCTGGTGGCACGGCAGCAGCAGGAGGCCCCATTAGCTAAAGTGGTACCTTAGGTTAAGAACAGTTTCAAGTTAAGAACGGACCTCCAGAATGAATTAAGCTCTTAACCCACTGTAGTTCCCCCATGCCCCTGAGATTCGGTCAACCTTCACCATGAACAACAACGAAGCCTAAAGAGGCCTCCAGCCCATATTATGAGTGGGGTCCCTTATCCCATTTATCCTTTCCCAAACCCCATCATTGGCAACAGCTCTTAGATTGAAAGCAAATAATACTTTAAGACCTGGGCAAACATAGATAAGAGAGATAGTCACATAGGGCTGCTCTAGCATAAATTCAAATCCATTCAGCTTGGGCTCTGGCCAGTTTGTTGTGGAAGCACATAAGAAAACTAGTGCTTTGATTAACCCCAGATGCCCTTGTGCTGCACAGCTGAGAATCCAATGAAGGCAAGGGAGAAGCTTGGGGAGAGAATCACCAAGTACCTTGTTCAGGGCTCCTCTTGCCAGAGGACACAATCATCCTCTGATTTAGGGAATGAGTCCCCTACAGTATCTTTGTTTCCCCAGCCTTGCAATTTAACCAGCTAGCTAGCTCCATCAGAGAAGTAAAGCCTAGCTTGCTCAGCCTACAAAAGGCCCTGGTTGGCTCTAGCTCCCAGCGGAGAAAATGTTTCTTGTAGCTGTCCAAGGTTTGCTCGAATCGGATTGGTGACTGGACACTGCCTGCTTCCCTGCAAGCCTCTATCAGAATTGGACATTTGGTAATCTGTGAGCTTATTCCAGGAAAACTTCAGTACATTGTCACACTAGCACCTACTTAATAATCTTCTCCTTGAAGATCACAACTGCCTAGTTAAGAAACTCCTCATACCCACTTCAAGAGCTGAACCAGGAGGGATCACAACCTTGTGTAAAAAAAAAATATGAAATTATGTAGGTATATCCAGGTAAGAAGATTATTCATATTCCTGAAATGTCTGCTCTGTTATACTCCCATTCTTCCTTCTCCCTGCCTCATTCTTCTTGCTTCAATGGATATTTCAAACATATTTCAATGGGTGAGCTATTACATACTGACAGTAAAATTGAGCTCCTGTCTGCCATAATATTGTTTATGTATGAGTTACTGGCAACACTGGAAAACAATCTCTTCTGCCTAGTCTATCTGCCAATAGTGAAACACTGCCATAATCTTCTCCTTGAAAAACCATCAGCAAGTAATCAATAGTTAATATCTTTAGAAGAAGCCCCCGCCCCAATTTTTCTGCATGGCCTGCAAAAAAATAATAATCACAACTAGTTTTTCCATAGGGAAAAAAATGCAGATAATAGTCATCTTTTGTTGTTTCTGTGATGCTGTTTGGTGTTGAGATATAGTTTTCATCAAAGGAATAGGGAATATTTTTAGCACACAGTACAATAAAGAAGGTTATTAAAAGTTTAGCTTGCTGGTAATGTGACAAATAGATGGTAGGTAGTTGCCAATTAAATAGGGGAGGCCCTGTTTAGCCAAAGAACAGTAAAAGGGAGGGAATACAGATGAGACATTTAAACCATCACATTCATAGAAAAGCTAAGGAAATAGCTGAAGGGCGCCACAGTGCCTCATGCTAAAAATGTAGAGTATTAAGCAGTATATAAATTATTTAAATAAATAAATTTTAAGATTAGCTGAACACAAATGTCACCAGTGAGCTTTTCAGCTGGTTTTAATATTCTTTCATTTCAAGGTGGAGTTGGAACGACTTAAGGTTCAATCCATGTGAAACCAATCTGAAATAATAAACTTGTTCCCCTCTGTTTGACATTTACATTCCTGGTGACCAAAAGGAAAAGGCTTCTCAAGGAAGGTAGATTCTTTCAGGCATGCTAAAATGATATTGTATCATCTTTGTATTTGCAGTGCTCACCTTCACAGTTGCTAATCATTTCCATGAATTCAGTCTGCCCTTTTAAGCTTCTGAACAAAAGGTGATATTCCTATGTTTCATTCTAGATCTGAAGTGGCTAAAAATGGTTTTTCAACATCGCAGAAAGCATTCTCCTGCATTAAGCTGGTCAGGGGTCATATTCCCACTGAGTTGTGGATAAGGGTCTGCGGCCAGGACACAAATTTGCCTCTGGAGAAATTTAAGATGGCAGGTGTGTAATGTGTCACTAGCATAACATTCTCTCCTTCATGGATCACTGCCTTGTCGTGGCGAAGGGGCTTGAATAACTCAGAGAAGCTATGAGCTATGCCGTGCAGGGCCACCCAAGATGGACTGGTAATAGTGGAGAGTTTTGACTAAACGTGATCCACCTGGAGCAGGGACTGGCAAGCCACTCCAGTATCCCTGCCAAGAAAACTCCATGGACAAAGACAACAGGCATATAAAAGTTATGATGCTGGAAGCTGAGCCCCTCAGGTCAGAAGGCATCCAGCATGCTACTGAGGAAGAGCAGAGGACAAGGACAAGTAGATTCAGAGCTGATGAAGTGGCTGGGCCAAAGCCGAAAGGACGCTCAGTTGTGGACTTGCCTAGAAGCGAAAGAAAAGTCCAATGCTGTAAAGAAAAATATTGCATAGGAACCTGGAATGTAAGAAGCATGAACCTTGGTAAGCTGGATGTGGTAAAAAATGAGATGGCAAGAATAAATATTGGCATCCTGGGCATCAGTGAACTAAAATGGGCGGGAATGGGCGATTTCAGTTCGGATGACCATCATATCTACTACTGTGGGCAAGAATCCCGTAAAAGAAATGGAGTGGCCCTAATAGTCAACAAAAAAGTGGCGAAAGCTGTACTGGGATGCAATCTCAAAAATGACAGAGTGATCTTGATATGAATCCAAGGCAGACCTTTTAACATCACAGTAATCCAGGTTTATGCACCAACTATCAGTGCTGAAGAAACTGAAATTGACCGGTTCTATGAAGACTTACAACACCTTCTAGAAATGACACCAAAGAAGGATGTTCTTCTCATTATAGGGGATTGGAATGCACTCTTTTCCAACAACACAAGAGACGACTCTACACGTGGACATCACCAGATGGGCAGCATCAAAATCAGATTGATTATATTCTCTGCAGCCAAAGATGGAGAAGCTCTATACAGTCAGCAAAAACAAGACCTGGAGCTGACTGTGGCTCAGATCATCAGCTTTTTATAGCAAAATTCCAGCTTAAACTGAAGAAAGTAGGAAAAACCACTGGGCCAGTAAGACACAATCTAAATCAAATCCCTTATGAATAAACAGTGGAAGTGAAGAACAGGTTTAAGGATTTAGATTTGGTGGACAGAGTGCCTGAAGAACTATGGATGGAGGCTCGTAACATTATACAGGAGGCAGCAACGAAAACCATCCCAATGAAAAGGAAATGCAAGAAAGCAAAGTGGCTGTCCAATGAGGCCTTGCAAATAGCGGGGGAGAGAAGGCAAGCAAAATGTGAGGGAGATAATGAAAGATACATTGAATGCAGATTTCCAAAAAATAGCAAGGAGAGACAAGAAGGCCTTCTAAACGAGCAATGCAAAGCAATAGAGGAAAACAATAGAATGGGAAAAACCAGAGATCTGTTCAAGAATATTGGAGATATGAAAGGAACATTTCGTTCAAAAATTACCATAATAAAGGACAAAAGTGGTAAGGACCTAACAGAAGCAGAAGACATCAAGAAGAGGTGGCAAGAATACACAGAGGAATTATACCAGAAAGATATGGATGTCTTGTACACCCCAGGTAGTGTGGTTGCTGACCTTGAGCCAGACATCCTGGAGAGTGAAGTCAAATAGGCCTTAGAAAGCACTGCTAATAACAAGGCCAGTGGGAGTGATGGTATTCCAGCTGAACTATTAAAAATGTTAAAAGATGGTGCTGTTAAGGTTCTACACTCAATATGCCAGCAAGTTGGAAAACTCAGTAGTGGCCAGAGGATTGGAGAAGATCAGTCTACATCCCAATCCCAAAGAAGGGCAGTGCCAAAGAATGCTCCAACTACCGCACAATTGCGCTCATTCCACACGCTAGCAAGGTTATGCTTAAAATTCTACAAGGCAGACTTAAGCAGTATGTGGACCAAGAACTCCCAGAAGTGCAAACTGGTTTTCGAAGGTGCAGAGGAACCAGAGACCAAATTGCAAACATGTGCTGAATTATGGAGAAAGCTATAGAGTTCCAGAAAAACATCTACTTCATTGACTACGCAAAAGCATTTGACTGTGTCGACCACAGCAAACTATGGCAAGTTCTTAAAGAAATGGGAGTGCCTGATCACCTCATCTGTCTCCTGAGAAATCTTTATATGGGACAAAAAGCTACAGTTAGAACTCGATATGGATTAACTGGTTGGTTCGAAATTGGGAAAGGAGTACGACAAGGCTGTATATTGTCTCCCTTCTTATTTAACTTATATGCAGAATTCATCATGCGAAAGGCTGGACTGGATGAATCCCAAGCCGGCATTAAGATTGCCGGAAGAAATATCAACAACCTCAGATATGCAGATGACACAACCTTGATGGCAGAAAGTGAAGAGGAATTAAAGAACCTTTTAATGAGGGTGAAAGAGAAGAGCACAAAATATGGTCTGAAGCTCAACATAAAAAAAACCTAAGATCATGGCCATTGGTCCCATCACCTCCTGGCAAATAGAAGGGGAAGAAATGGAGGCAGTGAAAGATTTTACTTTCTTGGGCTCCATGATCACTGCAGATGGTGACAGCAGTCACGAAATTAAAAGACACCTGCTTCTTGGGAGAGCAGCAATGACAAACCTAGACAGCATATTAAAAACCAGAGACATCACCTTGCTGACAAAGTTAAAGCTATGGTTTTCCCAGTAGTGATGTATGGAAGTGAGAGCTGGACCATAAGGAGGCTGATCGCTGAAGAATTGATGCTTTTGAATTATGGTGCTGGAGGAGACTCTTGAGAGTCCCATGGACTTCAAGAAGATCAAACCTATCCATTCTTAAGGAAATCAGCCCTGAGTGCTTACTGGAAGGACAGATCCTGAAGCTGAGGCTCCAATACTTTGGCCACCTCATGAG
This sequence comes from Podarcis muralis, assembly GCF_964188315.1. NCBI lineage: Eukaryota > Metazoa > Chordata > Lepidosauria > Squamata > Lacertidae > Podarcis > Podarcis muralis. The sequence continues at coordinate 38,438,729 of NC_135655.1, forward strand.
AAGAGAAGACTCCCTGGAAAAGACCCTGATGCTGGGAAATATTGAAGGCACAAGGAGAAGAGGACGAGATGGTTGGACAGTGTTCTCAAAGCTACCAGCATGAGTTTGACCCAACTGCAGGAGGCAGTGGAAGACAGGAGTGCTCTGCTCCATGGGGTCAGGAAGAGTCAGACACGACCAAACGACTAAACAACAAGCACAGCATTCTGCACTGTGTCTGGCCACTTTTTTCTTTTAATGGTTTAAAAGTGGGGATTGAAGGGTCAGGAGAGCTGGGACCTCATAGAAAAGACTCAGGTCTCAGGCTGCCCGGACTGCCCCTTAATCGCTCCTCTGACCACAGCCCCACCTCAAGATCCTTTTGCTCTAATAACGAAATTATTGTTTTCCAATGTGCTGTTTCCTTCAGCATTGGTAAACTACAGTTTGGTTACAACTGATGGCTTAAGCATTTAGACAATATCTAGCAATGAAATAAAGAGGAGGGCTATCTGACAACCATTCTTTAAAAGAAAAATGTGGTGGATCAGAGTGCATCTGTGAGACCATAAGAGTTGCTGCAAGGAAAATAAACTCTCTTCCTCCTCCACTACTTCATCTTGCCACACTCAACTTTAATTTCATTTTCAAGCAGAGCAGCTGATGTCAGCTAAACTTTAGGAGGCTGCTTTAGGAATTTTCCCGAGGAAACTGCAGCAACACGCATTATTCTCCACATATTTCTGCAGGGTTATTTAACAAGAGTAGGAGCAAACAACTTGCCGCCTTCAGACAAGGGGGGGGGGGACACATCCTCATTCGCCACAGAGCACCTCCCGACTGTCGCTGGGTTGCAGGATTCAAGTGAATACAGAGAAATTTAGGTCTGTGCAATTAAAGTAGGTTAAAGCGCTCTGCTGCCCTTGTGCGACAAACCTACTTTGCAAACAAAATGGATCTTTTGCAGTTAGGAAAGTGGTGAGGGGATGCATTGAAAAGTGTGGAATTACAACAATGATTTACAGGAAGGTGAACAAACACTATGCCAGCAAATCAAGAGGAATGCTCAATAAATAAGTACGGTAGTATGGAAGAGCCCTTTGTTGGCCAAATTTGGCAGCAGAACACAGGTCAATTTACTGACACTGTGAAATCATGGCACATGCAGTGCTATGATTCTCACAACGGGCATGGGTGGTGTCACATGCTGTATGGTAGTAACTCCTTAAGATATTTGGCTTCAGAGTGGCAGACCTTGACTTTTCTGGAATCCCAGAGACATCTGGAAGGCCTCCTTCACGTAAACCAGGTCCTTGTACGGTTAAGAGCCTGTAACGCTGCTTCCACCAACATTCCACATTCCAAAACACCTGGAGGGCTTCAGCAGACTGCTATGGTAGATCTTTCCAAGTGAGCTCGCTATCAAGTCAGGGCAGCTCATTTAGATGTGGCAGCCATTTTGTGTTAAGGCCACACACCCCACAGAAGCCAATTTGCATATCATGCCAATGGGACTTCTTCAGTATTCGAGATGTGCTCATTGGCCTCAAAGAGGTTTCTGTCAGCAGGTGAACTGTTAAATATAAGACTGTTTTCCCTTTTTAAGTGTACAGCAGAAATGACATGCCAGGGGTGGAGTGCAGATTGGCTGTACCAATCCCCACCACTTCACCCCTCTCCCTCTCGGTATGCAGCAGCAAACCACTCACTGTGAATGTAGAATAGCAGCTGCACCCCACCCAGCAGGCTGATTCTGGTGTATACTTAAGACATCTTAGGTGTGTACCATTTAAGATCTAATGTGTAAAGAGGCTCTCTTTTCCTGCCACTCATCTGTAGTAAATTTGGACTGACAGCGAGACTTGTGCAGTTAGTTTCCATTTCATTGTTAAGTCTAGATGTGACTTTCTCTCTTATTTTCACTTCTGAAACATCTAGATCAGAAATGACAAGAAAGGTAGATCGGTAGGAAATGACAAGCTTCCACCAAGCACACAAGTCAAATTATCTCCCCATTGAAACATACATTTACTTATAATCAAGGGTATTCATCTTTTTTAAAAAGAGAGAGAGAGAGAGAGAGAAGAATTATGAACATAACTTAGATTCTGTCCATGTTTATAGTTATGCCCAGGTAAATTTGTGAACATCCTTCGGCTCCTCCATTATAATATGACAGCAACAATCTCAGATAACAATGGCTCTCAAAGTGAATCATTCACAGTGGGATCAGGTGTTAAACAGAGTTGTGTTATCGGCCCAACTCTATTTATTATTTTCATTGCCATGATCCTACACTTTGTCAAAGGGAAAGTCCCCATTGGAGTAGAAATCATATATCAAACAGATGGAAAGCTCTTTCATCTGAGTAGGCTGAAATTAAAGAGTAAGGTTACCATAACTTCCGTCATAGAGCTTCAGTATGCTGATGACAACGTAGTGTGTGCACACTCAGAGGATGACCTCCAAACCATCCTAAATATCTTCACAGAAGCTTACGAGAAGCTTGGCCTATCGCTCAACATCCCCAAAATCAAAGTAATGCACCAACAAGCACAAAACAACCATTCTGCAGTGCCACAAATCCAACTCAGTAGTGTAACATTGGAAAGTGTCAATCACTTCTCCTACCTGGGCAGTTTCTTTCCACAAGGGCCAACATTGATGCCGAAATCCAGCATTGCCTGATCTCTGCAAGTGCGGCTTTCTTGTGATTGCACTTCAAGGACCACGACATTTGCAGGGAAACCAAAACACTTGTTTACAAAGCTATTGCACTACCAACCTTACTGTATGCTTGTGAAACATGGACCACTTATAAACGCCATCTCCAGCTCCTCAAAAGATTACATCAACGGTGTCTCTGAATTTTTTTACACATCACTTGGAAAGACAGGCAAACTAATGCCAGTGTACTGAAAGAAGCAAAGATCACCAGTGTCGAAGCAATGATTCTTCAACATCAACTTTGTTGGACTGGTCATGTTGTGCTGATGCCTGATTATCATCTTCCAAAACAACTACTCTATCCTGAACTTAAAAATGGAAAGTGTAATGCTGGTGGTCAACAAAAGAGGTTTAAAGACTCTCTCAGGGCAAATCTAAAAAAAAAAAAAAAGGTAGTATAAACACCAACAATTGGGAAACACTGGCCTGCAAGTGCTCCAATTGGAGAACAGCCTTTACCAAAGGTGTCATGGACTTTGAAGATGCTCAAACTCAGGACAAAAGGCAGAAACGTGCTAAGAGGAAGGCACGCTTGGCAAACCCTCACTGTGATCAACTCCCACCCAGAAACCTATGTCCCCACTGTGGAAGGCCGTGTGGATACAGAATTGGCCTCCACAGTCACTTATGGACTCACTATTAAGACCATGTTCATGGAAGACAATCTTACTCGGCTACGAGTGATCGCCAAAGAAGAAGAAGAAGATAGCAGAACACACTCTTTACTCATAACTAAGGAGAGTTATTTTGAGATCAGAAAGGATAAACATTACTAACACTGCACAAGCACACACACATGCACACACACAGCAGTTTGCCATATAAGTCAACCCCCCCACACTTAGTCTCCCAGATTCCCTCCCCCCCGACACTCCATTTAAACATTATGATTTAATCATAAAATGTGAACAGCATTGCAAATCAAGGAATGGGAAGAAATAATTCAAGATGTGCACTGGGGCTTGGGGAACTGCATACTCTCTGCCTCTAGATAACATGAACCAATTCAGCCTCAACCTAAACAATATAAAGAAGCAAGCCTGTGCATGTGCCACTCAATTACACAACTCAATTGCAGTTTTTCATATTTCCATTTACTTTTCATTGTCCTCCGTTGTCCTCAACCCGTGCTCCCTTGCACAAACTATTTTCCTTTCTTCCTCTCAGATCTGTGGATTGTTCCTTATCAACCACACTTCTATAAAATCACAAGGTGTTTGTGTGTGTGTGTTTTGGAGTGGGTGTCACTCCCTGTTTAAGTAAGAAATAAGAAATAAGTAGGAAACAATTACATGCTGGGGAAAGTAGCAAATTATTATGGAGCATCTTATATTTCCTTTTTCCATACTGAACCTGCTGCTAGTAAATACCATTGATGGACTTTGATTCTAGTGTTACGAGAGAAAGATGGCAATCTATATGCTGCAGTAAACTAAAATGGCAACACTTTTGCAAATTTCATTCCAATGTCTTCCTATACACAGGTGGTTTGAGCTTTCCCTGTACAAACTCTCATGAGATGAAAAACTGTGAAAGAGTCTTGGTGCCCCCAGACATTGGACTCCAACTCCCATCATCTCTGACCATTGGCCAGGCTGTCTGGGACTGATGGGAGATGTAGTCTAACAGTACCTGGGGACCCAGGTTAAGGTTAGCTGGTGTGAAAGTGCTGTTGCAGACAGATGCTTCTTCTTGAGTTAATTGATGAGTAAGCATTACTATATAATGAGACTTTACTGTGTATTCCATGCTTTTCTTGAATAAATGGAAATATTGCTTGAAATATTCTTTCTGCCAATATAACCTCTATAGTGGAGTATGTTCAAGTAAAAATTATTATTATTATTACCTCAGTTAAAGCACAATATAAAAATGCAATGCTACACGACAGTTCAAAATAACTTAAAATGACAGAAATGAGTTCCATATTTATTGGGACACAGTCCTGACATTCCTTTCCATTTAACAAGATTCTGCAGCTGGAGGAGGAGCAGAATGGGGCAGGGGGAAAACCAGACCAGGCTTTCAATTTTTCAGTGTGGTAATGAGAAATCCATTTAGAGTCAAGCACTTCAGAGCCCATTTTTAGATACATTCCCTTGGGCTGCTCTTTGGCAAACTGTCCTCTCACAGAATTGCCTGTGCTGCCTCTGTCACTGGCATAGATTTAATGCATTTAAACTTTCCAACCTCTCCACATGCAGTGCTGGTTGAAAATGACTTGTCTTTTCTGCTCACTGCATTCGTGAAATTTGCTCAGTGAAATCTCTTCCAAGATACCATAAATCTGAAGTCATGTTTTTGGGAGCATTACTTTCATAGTGCACAATGTGAAACTTCTACTCCTTAAGGCCATCCAGGACCTCTCTGGCTTCACCTGAGCTTATTTCCCAAGATGGAACTTCTTTAAGGCCTGGTCTGTCACTTGATATCTAGTAGTAAAGAAGGGAGAAAGGACTGAATGCAGAAACTACCTTGATGGTGATGATGTATTTATTTATACTCCATCTTTTTCCCTGACGGGACTCGAGGTTGCTTAAAATAAAAATAAGGACTGCTAAAAACATAGAAAAATAATAATTTAAAAGCAAATAAATATTTAAAAAAACCATTAATTTGATAACCTAGTGCTGTAGATAAATGTGTTGTGCCAGCATCACAAAGTTCTCTGGGACATTGCAATGATGTGGCAAAGTGATTCATTTAGAAGAGTGACCTCTGAAGGTCAAACTGCACATTACACTGACTGTATATTATCATTCGTAGACTGTGTAGTGGGACAGAGGCAGTTTCCTGACTTCCCAGCAGGTGAGTTGCTGCTGCTCTCTGGAAGAAGAGGCGTGGGGAAGCAGTGAGATCTGTGCAGTGCAAATGCATCAGCAGAGCCAATCTGGTGCTCCAAGGTGCAGGGCAAACACACCATTAGGAGCACCAAATTGGCACTGCTGATGCTTTTGCACTGCACAGACCTCACTGCTTCCCCACTCCTCCTCTTCCTGGTAAGCAGCAGCAACTCACCTGGAGGAGATATGCCACGGTGCAAGACCATCCACCACTGAATAGTGTTTTCCTTAGAATAATCGCATCCATGGGCAGGGATTATCAGGATCGCAGCTTGTGAGCAGTGGAGGTTTACTCCTCCCTTCCCAAGAATATACCTACACACACAGCTGTGAGGCTTAGAAATTCTCACCATTGAGAAGAAATGAGGAAGACATTATTCAGTTCTCATTTCAATACAAAATTATTTCACACTCTCCACATCAATACAGTGATACCTCGGGTTACGAACTTAATTCATTCCGGAGGTCCGTTCTTAGCCTGAAACCGTTCTTAACCTGAGGTGCGCTTTCACTAATGGGGCCTCCTGCTGCCGCCGTGCCACCGGCGCACAATTTCCATTCTCACCCTGAGGTAAAGTTCTCAACCCAAGGTACTACTTCCGGGTTAGCGGAGTTTGTAACCCGAAGCGTTTGTAACCTAAGGTACCCCTGTATGTGAACCGGAACACAGCTCCCTTTCATGATTTGCACTTCTTGAATTTTGTAATGTACTATGCTGATTTTTAAAATGCCTACAAGAAAGGGATATCTTAGGGGAGTATACCAAAATGTGTATATTAGTGTGGGGGTGTGTGCACAATATTAGAAGAAATGGCATGCAAAAATGTGTATAAACAGAAATGCACACAAAAGGTGTGTGTGAATTTTTCATGCAGGGTTTTTAAAAAAAAGTGTTTGCCAAATGTGGTGGAAAGGGGGAAGCTGAACTTAAGACTGGAAAATGAGAAAAAACAGAATTGACAGATTTGTCTATAACTATTGTTATAGGACTATGATCCTACATCCACACAATGGCACTTAATTCTAAGTAGAAATGTATATTTGTGCAGCAAATGGAACAAACTAGGAGTAGAAGCAGGGACTATTCTAAGTTAGGAAACAAATTCTTAAAAGGCTTCCTTTGCACTATTTGCTTTCGTTTCCTCTGGTAGCCAGGATGCTTCCACGATGATCATTGCTTTGCATTCAGTAGCCAAGTGGTTCTCCTCTTCATCTTCCCACTGAAAGATTCCTCACTGCCCTCTCTTTTTTTATGAAGACATTTTGTGCCCATGTCCCTGTCTGATGTTGCCTGTCTGATGCATTCTGTAGAGTGCCTGAGGGGAAATACACTGTTTCCCTCTTTAAGACTGCTTCTTTCACAAAGGCACACCCACATTACTATTATTGGTAAATAGTCACTTGAAGGTTGTACTATTCCCAGCTTACTTTGCCCTGAGCTGGGGAGCTGATTTGCTAGTGACAGCATTTCTATTATTGGTTTTTTGGGCAGGGAAATTCTGCTTGTTCACCACTTTTTCCGATATTGCTTCCTATTCACACGCAAGCATCATTCAAAAATTTTGACAGGCTATAACAACCAAATGCAAGGCTGACCTCTTTCTTGTTTTGAAAGAAAGCCTCGGTGGCCGACTTCCTGTGGCACTGTACAAACTTTTATCATACATTTCTCTTTAGCACAATGTGTGGGATTGTTGACTCTGAACTTCTGATACCTCACAAATGCATTCAGATTGGCCAACAGCAGCAGGCCATTTGAGATTTATTTGGGGCCTCAGAAAAGCTGCAACTCACAAGGTTCTACACCTTAGCCAGCTTTCCTCACCTCTGCTAGACTTAATGTGAAGCAGTCACTTTGACAGATTCCAGAAAGGGTACCATTTCCTTTCTCCAGCTCCCATCACTGAGCGCTAGTTACAAATCGTGATGTGTCATTTGCACTGTTTGCTTCAGATGGGAAGATGTCTAGGGCTGGCACTGGACCTTCAGCTCTCGTTCAGCTTCCTCTCTTCTGGGCTGTACAGAGAAGTAAGGGAAATTTCTCAGTTTCAGCCTCCGCCAGCCTGTTAAGTCAGCCAAGGACAATGCCACAATCCCATTCCCTTATCTGCTCTTTCCTATTCTATTAAAACAGTTTAGCAGCAGAGGAAAGAGTGGGAGGACGTCTGGATTGGGTTCCCCGGGGAGAGATATCCTCCATGAAATCTCTTCACAAATTATCCCTCACCTTTCCTACCCTCCAAAGAATTAAGAATGTTTCTAAGCCTGGTTCAGATGTGGTGATTTGGGAACCACAAAATAATATTGCAGTTGTGTCGTGGGTGTGTGGATACATTTGCTCTGACTGTCTGAGGTATTAAACCAACCATTACTCCATGATTCAAGCACTCTCTATTGTTTTATTTATCATCAAATAAAGAATAGATTTTTGCTGCACCAACCAATTATACCTTTGTGTCAACTGAGAGTAGGACATCCACATGGCAATGCTTTAGTCTGCTCTGTCAAAATGTAACAATATAATATATTTGGCATTTTCTGCCCCAAATTATCAATGCTGTGCTATTTTAAATCTTTTTTAATCCATGTTTTCATATGCTTGAAGAGCTTTGTCTAGATTGTTACTATCCAAAGAAGAAGAAGAAGAAGAAGAAGAAGAAGAAGAGTTTGGATTTGATATCCCGCTTTATCACTACCCGAAGGAGTCTCAAAGCGGCTAACATTCTCCTTTCCCTTCCTCCCCCACAACAAACACTCTGTGAGGTGAGTGGGGCTGAGAGACTTCAGAGAAGTGTGACTAGCCCAAGGTCACCCAGCAGCTGCATGTGGAGGAGCGGAGACGTGAACCCGGTTCCCCAGATTACGAGTCCACCACTCTTAACCACTACACCACGCTGGCTCTTAAGATCCAAAAGATCTTAAAAGTCCCAGCCTCCTCCTGAGAACTGGTGTAGTATAGAGGCTAAGTCTACTGTCCTTTCCCATAGCTTTTCCCACACAGGCAGGGCCAAACTGCATGTTACACTTACTTTGTGGCCCAGCAGCAGATGCCATGGTGGGGCAGCAGCACACACCTTACCTCCCAACAGCTGAGTCACTGCTGCTTACCAGGAAAGAGAGGGGAGAGAGTGAGACAGCAGGGAGGTCAGTGCTAGGCAAATGCACTAGAAGATGTGTCAGATTTGTTCCAGTGGTGCATATGAAGCTGTGTGACCCCACCACCAGCTCAACTTCCTCACTCTCCTTGCTGGTAAGGAGCAGCAACTCAGCTATTGGGAGGTCAAGTGAGCACCACCACCCCACTATACTGTCCACTGGTGTTGTTGTTCCTTCTTCAAGTTTTGTTAATTAAATTACAAGCAGAGAGGACACAAACATGATCAAACATGAGTTTTCAAGAGCAATTTGAGGAAGAAAAATAGCTGGCACCATGTAGCTGTTCTGGGTGGGCATTCCAGACATTTGGAATAGTTACGAAGGATAAGGCTTGTCAATATTCTAATTCTTTGGGAAACCAACTTTTTCTTTTTCTTTTTAACTGCTTTCAAGTCATCGGTCTGAAATTCTTTCTTCACACTTTGAAACAGAAAGCTTTCTTTGTGCTTTAGCAGTAAAGATTCCTCACTTCCCTGCAGGCATGTAAAAGAACACTTAGAGTGCTCTGAAGAGCTCCAAGATAACAATAACAATAGGTTTTAGATTTAGCAGGGAGGTCCCAATGGGACTCTGGCCAATCGGAACTCACAGCCTAGTGACTGTGGCATTGTTCATGGAGAAACGTGGAGGAAGCTGCCTAATGGATAGTTGAGTAAGGTGTCTATTTGCATTAGACATGGTAGAGTCTAGGGGTGAATTAGGAACTTACATTAATGTCGGGAGAAACAGTTAACTCTCATTTTCCTCAACACTACAGGCCATCTGAATCAGGCATTCCTAGGTTTGGAGAAAAAAATAAATTTGGTTGGCATTTAAAAGCGAATCCATCAAATTTTCACTTTCCAAAATAATATCAGGATTGAAACACATCCGTCATTTGAACTTGACACATCCAAATTTTGTGATGCAGTTCTCCAACCAAGCAATCTTTACAAAAAAATGTACATAAGAAAGTGTGCCTAGAAATGCACACATTCTGTTTGTTTGGAGAAATTCTCTCTATAATGCTGGTGAATTATCTAGAATATATATATATATATATATATATATATATATATATATATATATATCACACACACACACACACACACACACCGTATTTTTCGCCCTATAGGATGCACTTTTCCCCCTCCAAAAATGAAGGGGAAATGTGTGTGCGTCCTATGGGGCGAATGCAGGCTTTCGCTGAAGCCTGGAGAGCGAGAGGCGTAGGTGCGCACCGACCCCTCTCGCTCTCCAGGCTTCAGGAAGCTCTGCGCAACCCTCCCGAGGGTTGCGCAGAGCTGCCTACAGTCCCGGACTTCGCGCAGCTCTGCGCAGCCCTAGGGAGCCCGGTGCGCACCAGTTTCCCGAGGGTTGCGCAGAGCTGCCTGCATTCTGAAGCCTGCATTCTGAAGCCTGGGGCGCGCTGAAGAGCACGCCCGGGCTTTGCGCAGCTCTCTGCAAGCCTGGGGAGACCAGCGCGACTTCCCGCCGGGCTCTCTAGGCTTGCGGATAGCAGGCTGTTCTCGGGGCTGGGGTCAGGGGAAGCTCGGGCTTCCCCCGCGCCAGCCCCGCGCCTGGGGGGGGAATAAAAATTTTTTTCTTTATTCCCCCCCCCAAAAAAAAACACTAGGTGCGTCCTATGGGGCGGTGCGCCCTATGGGGCAAAAAATACGGTATATATATATATATTTGAAGATTTGCAAATTGCTGCAGAAATGTGAGTTTAACTCTGGAGAAACGGAGAGAGCAGAAATCGACAGGTTTAAAGCAATGGGAGATCTCACCACGGGTCTCTGTTTTCTCCAGTAGTTTGGCCCTCAGACAAACAGTTAAGAAGATGAGGATCACAGGGAAGCCAAAAATATCATTTCTCAGTAGTAGTGGGTCCCTGCCAGACAGTGAGAAATCACTAATACAGTGGTACCTTGGGTTACAGATGCTTCAGGTTACAGACTCCGCTAACCCAGAAATAGTACCTCGGGTTAAGAACTTTGCTTCAGGATGAGAAGAGAAATTTTGCGGCGGCAGCACGGTGGCAGTGGGAGGCTCCATTAGCTAAAGTGGTACCTCAGGTTAAGAACAATTTCAGGTTAAGAACGGACCTCCGGAACGAATTAAGTTCTTAACCAGAGGTACCACGGTATATGAGACTTTCCCGTGCTGGTCTATTAAAGTCATGAAACTGCAGGTCATGTGGGAGGCCATGTACACTTACAATGGGTCAACCATTGAGGAAGAGCACAGGCACGGCCATCGTGGCTAGTAGCGACTGATAGCCTTAATATGCCAAAAATCAGTAAAAATGCACACAGAGAGAGAGACTGGGAAAAGTCACCTGGAGAAAAAACACAACTGCTACATTTTGTATCAGGTCATTATTAAAGGACATTAACGGTATAGAGATCAAGTTGTTCAAAGGACAGCATGAATCTGCCTCTGCTTTAGGAGAGACATTGAAGATTCTGCCCATTAGACCACCTTTATGATTGTTTAGATTGATAGCAATATGAGCAGGGCAATAGAATCATAGAATTTTAGAGTTGGAAGGGACCCTAAGTTTCATCCAGTGTGAGCCACTACAATGCAGGATCTCAGCTAAAGCATCCATAACAGATCGCCATTTAACCAATCACAACTAAAGCGTCCAGGACAGATGGTATTTGCAGCGTTGGTTCCCACTCTACAGTCTTCCCTCCCAAAAGATATACGATCAGCCCTGTCAGTCATGATATTTTTAAAAAGGTTTAAAAATGTATCTCTTTGGAGCTACTGCCTGCATCCTGTTTGAAAATATTGCTACCTATTTCTGTATGTTTTATAGTTTCTAAAAGTTTTTTTAATGCAATGTAATTTAAATTTTCATGTTTTTATGATTGTTCATAACCTTGAGAGAACTTTGTCCAGAAAGGCAGTGTATAAATATTTAAAACAAACAAATCAATCAATTAAACATAGCCTGGGAGACAGTTGGATTTGCAGAATTACATAATGGGGGCCTAGAAATGAAACTACCACTGGCCATTCTTGCCGTGTTGCAATGTCTCAGCTCCTTTTCTTCCGGTTCCCAGAGTCCTTGCCAGTTGGAAGAGCTTGTGATCTTTATCCAAGATCATGCAGAACTTTTTTGACAGCCCCTGTTCTAGATTATGCATCAGGGTCATAGGCAGGGCACATTCCTCTGTTGATCCTGCAGACGATACTTGAAGTGTACAATCCTGCAGCGACTTGTCAGTTAGCATAATGTTAAACTGTCCCGGAGCACACAGCAGCCCTGTTTCCCAACGGCCAGAAAAGGAGATTAATCCATTCTAAGAACAGGAGTTGCCATTGGTGAGCTTAGTGGGCAAAATCATAACCTAGGAACCAGATGGGGGTGGGATAAGTTACCTCCTCAATGTTTAATTAAACAGTAGCTCAGTGGAAGTGCTGGAAACGGAAAATGTTGAGGGTCATTATCTGAGCCCTCTTCTTGAACATATTGACACTAACATGAACCAATCAAACTTCAGGCCAAATCAATCAACATTTGGGACATTTAATAGGTGATGACAAGGAAAATCTTGGCAGAGAAAAGGGAAGAAAATAAAAAGTATTTCTCAGCCCGAGATTTCATCTTGGCAGATATGGAGATTTTTTGTTATTGAACAGTGTTAGTTGAGTTAAAGGTAAAGGTAAAGGTACCCCTGCCCGTACGGGCCAGTCTTGACAGACTCTGGGGTTGTGCGCCCATCTCACTTAAGAGGCCGGGGGCCAGTGCTGTCTGGAGACACTTCCGGGTCACGTGGCCAGCGTGACAAAGCTGCATCTGGCGAGCCAGCGCAGCACACGGAAACGCCGTTTACCTTCCCCCTAGTAAGCGGTCCCTATTTATCTACTTGCACCCGGGGGTGCTTTCGAACTGCTAGGTTGGCAGGTGCTGGGACCGAGCAACGGGAGCGCACCCTGCCACGGGGATTCGAACCGCCGACCTTTCGATCGGCAAGCCCTAGGCGCTGAGGCTTTAACCCACAGCGCCACCCGCGTCCCTTGTTAGTTGAGTTAGATGTCTGCAATTAACCATCAGTGGTGGTGTCATAAACTAGTCCCCCCCCATTTGTTGACTTTTTAAAAATCATTCAAGTGATTGTAACATTTCTTAGAAAATGAATTAAAACTCCAACAAGTAAACATGTGTATCTTAAAAAAATGCTACAATTGCCTGAATGACTTTTTAAAAGTAAATAGCCAGAGTCCGATCTGGATTGTGACTGCATCCTTTCCACATCCTTTTGTCATACTTCTTCAGTATTGTTGACCTGTCTTAGGATCTCTGCCACGAAACCCATTCATCTCTTCCTCTTTTGTAACCTAGTCCCTTCCAAAAGTTCCCACAAATCCATATTTCACAATGGAAATAAATCAAACCAATTACTCTGTTTTGCACAATATATTGTGATTGCAGAATTCTGGTTCTCTGGTTATAGATTGTATTGTTCTTGGCACAGAAGTCAAGATCCGCATCCATCTCATCCCTTGATAAATAAAACATGTACCATTGCTGTGTGTGGAAATTCCATGGGTAATGTGACCTTGATATCCGTATTGTGTCTCCCCCACACCCTTAATAAAAAGAACATTTTGAATAATTCAGTTAAACTTAGCAGTAGATGCTGCTGTGAAAAGGCTCTGGCACTGGCAAGCATCCTAAAGTCGGATTAGACTACTGGCCAGCTCAGACAATGCTTGTGGGCATTGAGTATGCATTGCAGATTCAGTTTAATAAGGTCTGATTAGATTACTTTCTCTGGTCAGTTTCATGCACAACTGGCCCACAGGATAAATAATCTCTTTGCTCTGCTCATTGTCTTGCCTGAGTTGCACATCTAAACACTGAACATATTTAAATGTTATGAAACAACTTGCTCTCGACTTGAATTATGAGAGTGTGTGGCTTCCTTTTCCTGCTGCGTCCAATTTGTGAAGGATTATTTCTCCATTGCTTGGTTTATATGCATTAGCCTGCTTATGAAATAGTCCCTAACAATTTATTCATTTTAAACTTACCAATGGTGAAGGCAGAAGCAGATTTAGAACTGTGAGACCAGTTGCCCCACACTGGGTGCCAAGTCGAGGGGGACACTGCAGGGTGCCCCAACTATGGCATACAGTGGTACCTCGGGTTACATACACTTCAGGTTACAGACTCCACAACCCAGAAATAGTGCTTCAGGTTAAGAACTTTGCTTCAGGATGAGAACAGAAATCGTGCTCCGGGGGCACAGCAGCAGCAGGAGGCCCCATTAGCTAAAGTGGTGCTTCAGGTTAAGAACAGTTTCGGGTTAAGAACGGACCTCCGGAACGAATTAAGTTCTTAACCCGAGGTACCACTGTAGTGAATTGAGCAAAATGGAAAATGAGAGGCAGGGGTATATCGAATTTGAAAGTTTGAAAGACTAAAATCTGCCCCTGGTGAAAGCTGTCTGCATCTAAGCTTTGTTTTACTTACTTATGAAGGACATTAATGTTTCCTCATCAGAGATAACAGCACATGCTGTGCATCCCCAACCCCATTCGTTTCTTATGGTGTCTCAAGGAAATAGTAAACTTCCCAGAACACTTGAACCCAGTATTTCTCAAACAGTGAGCTGGAACCCACGGGTAGATGTTGAGTCACTTTCAGAAACAAAGCAAAACTAAATCCTTCATCCCAACCTTGACCAATTTGGACACACTGAAACCTTAGATGCTTTATTTAATTTCTAGTCTCAAATTTCCACAGGCAGTGTCTCCCTCAAAATGCGGAATGAAATAAGCACTCTCAAGACGTCACACATATCAGCTGATGATCCTTTCTCATGTATGGACAGAGGGAATCTCTCTGAGCAATTATTTCAGGTGTCTTCCTTAGTGGTCTCTGATGGTTGGAAGCCATCCACGTCAGCCCAGCAAATGCTACTGGGTAACAAAAGGCAGATTTCCAGCTGGGAATGCCAAGTTCTCATTAAAACAATTGCCATTACCACAACCTATTCAAAAGCTTGACTGGAATTTTTCTAACAATGCCTAATACTGAAATTGTGATGAAATTATTTTAGCCTTACTCACCTTAGCCTGTCAGAAAAATATAAATGAAGGAAGGAAATGCTCAAATGTAGGAAAATGCCTGAAGGAAATGAAAGACCTTCCCTACACAGAGGAAGAGGCTCCATGGCAAAGATACGGTACCTAAGAAGTGGTAACAATCAATTTTATATAAAGAGACTCTCTGTCCTTATTCACTGTGGAAAAATGATGGTGGAATGAAAGCCAATCAATTAGAGTTACATGCCTGGGGCCTTTTTGATCATATCCTGGCATGCTAGTTGTACAGGCATGGTCCACAACTAAAAGCAAGTTACACAGGTCACATTTACACCAGACATATAAAGTGAATGGCTTCATCCCAATAATCTTGGCAGCTGTGGTTTGTTAAGGATGCTGGGAATAGAAGCTGTGCAAGGGGGAAACTACAGTTCCCAGGATTATTTGGGGGAAGCCATGAGCTTTTTAAACACGCTTTAAATGCATGTTGTTTTGTTACTGCTTATTTCCATGCTGCTTTGGGGCTGAAAAATGCCACCCATGGTGGCTCATAAAGAATAAACCTGCAAATTCAAATTATAAAAATTCAAAAGAAATTATGATGGTATTTATTTATATCTCACCTCTTTCCCAGGCTCAAGGCAGCTTACACAAATTGAAACAACACAACATATCAAAGCTAAAAACATAAAAGAGAATCGTTAGAAAGTACAGTGGTACCTCAGGTTACAGACGCTTCAGGTTGCAGATGCTTCAGGTTACAGACTCCATTAACCGAGAAATAGTACCTCGGGTTAAGAACTTTGCTTCAGGATGAGAACAGAAATTGTACTCTAGCGGCGTGGCGGCAGCAGGAGGCCCCATTAGCTAAAGTGGTGCTTCAGGTTAAGAACAGTTTCAGGTTAAGAACGGACCTCTGGAACGAATTAAGTTCTTAACCTGAGGTACCACTGTAATGAAACTCTAATAGAATTAAAATAATGTAAAAATATATTAAAATACAGATAATAAAATCAGCACGGCACTATTAAAGCCCTTACCTTAAAAAACAGCTCCCAAAGGCCAGTCAGAATAAAACAGCCTTCACCTGCTGGAAAAAATACAACAAGGAGGGAGCCAGTCAAGCTTCTGTGGAAAGGGTGTTTCAAAGTCTGGGAGCAACCACCAAGGAGGCCCTGAGAATATTAGCATTTCAAAAATAAACAAAAAATAGAGAACTAGGGAAATGTGCACACAACTAAGGTAGGACTTGTGGAATGTGCCTATGCAAAGGGGAAGTGGCACTTCCACAGCTTCTCTGTGTAAATGCAGGTTTCTGATCATGACCATACCAGTATTGGAAGATCCTAGTCCAACACACTAATCACTACATGACACTGGTCATCTTTTTGTCCCAATCTAGGTCAGCAGGGCCATCCTGATGGGTGGCCTCCTGACAAAGGTTCAGGGAGACCTGGCATGATACAACATCCAGCAGTTAGCCTTGGAAAATGTTGGCAATTTCCTTCAGAGGGGAAAGTGCATGAACTGGGCATCATTGACTGGCACGAATAGATCACATTTACCAGAATAGCTGAACAAAATTGAGGGAGTTGGTGAAGGGCTAAAACTGAGAAAATATAAGCTGATACCCTACAAATACACAGTTGGCTTGTATCTCTCTCTAGGCCCAGCACCAGGATGCCCCATTCTTAGGCTGCAACCGCAGTAGGCTCATCACCCTTTTAATTTCCTTATGCTGCTCTGGGACATTGTGAGAAATAAAAATGGTAGCCCCCTCCGCCTAGGAGGGTCTGGGTGCCACCATTTACATTTCCCTCTGCACCTTCAGAACATTGCTACTTTGAGGGAATTGTGGGATACTTTGTGCTTGATGTTGCTTCTGCCACCAAGAGGTAAACCCACCAGAGGAGCTCCCTTTCATAGGAAGAAGCCCAGAAGAGAACAGCATGCCATGGGCTCTTCAGTCCTGGAGCCATCGCTGTCTTCTGTTTATACCTAGCGACACTGCCAAAAAAGAAACTCCTTAACTTTTTTTAAAATTAATGTGAACTAATGTAAATTTTTCAAGCCATGACTGTATTTACTTTGCCCTCAAATTTTACCAGAGAGCAATAGCTTTTCCTGTATGTATAATTCAAAATAAGGGTCTTTATATTTAGCTTGAATGTAATCTTTAATTTATAGCGAAGTTTAACCTTTAGTCTGCTGACATCAGCCAGCAAAACGGTCCTCCATGCAGTGCTACAAAACCTGGCAGGAAGG
This sequence comes from Podarcis muralis, assembly GCF_964188315.1. NCBI lineage: Eukaryota > Metazoa > Chordata > Lepidosauria > Squamata > Lacertidae > Podarcis > Podarcis muralis. The sequence continues at coordinate 38,455,744 of NC_135655.1, forward strand.
TTTTCCGCCATCTGCATCTTAGGCAGACAAACTCAGTTTGGACATAGATAAGGGTAGCTTTGTGCATTAATTCTCTCTGGGGTTACTTTTTTGGAGGGTAGGGTTGTGGTTGCATCCCACAATGCAGAGATTAAGTGTATAGAAAAAGATATGCAACATATTTTATTTTATTTTATTATTTTATTTATTTCATTTATTTTGTTTTATCTAAAATGCATCTCTTTACAATGCCAACTAGCAATACTCGAAATGGTATTCAAATCAGCTGCAAGACCCAAAACGCAGGTCATATACATTTCTGTGACCTAAATAAGATCAGTCATCATATGACAATATTCACAGATTCACTCAGTTGCAGCATCGAAAAAGATAAAAATGTGTGCAATGCATGTTGATCCAAGTCTTCCTCAGCAATCGTACTAATAAAACAATATTCATAGGCAGATTCTCAGAGCAAGATAAGTACATGTTATCTCTGGCCTTAGTTTATGGCTCTGTAAAATCAGTCATCCTGTCTAAATGTCTCCCTTCAATCACCTGATTAGATTTTAAAGAATTTGTCTGTGAGGTTTACACTATCCTTCGCAGTGTCAGAACAACAATGTAGAATTGTATGTTCACACAATTACGATCAGTACAATTAGAAAGGAGCAGGAGGGGGACATATCCTGGCCCTTCTTTTTTCAATGCAGTGAGCAAGAGTGTGGCATCGTAGGAGAATTCTGGGTTAATTCTCTTAAGGTCATCCAAAGGAAGGGAAATTCAAACAGGGTGGATTTTAGTGACACATAATCGGGGAGAAATCAGGATAAATTGAGATTGTCTCACGTCTAATCTGATTTACACTATGAGGTTAATTTAATTTTAAAAGGTCAGAGTTTAATTTGATAAAAGCGCTTGTGGCTTTTAAAAATATATGCCAAAGGTTAAGTGAAAGGGAGTACACTCTCATATTAAGGTCTATTCTGGGATTTTCCTGGGGTTGGGGGTGCCATCTTTATTCCCGAGAAAGACTCTGGCCATTCTCACAACTGTGTGGCAGGCAGAAGTCAAGAGGACCTCTTCACTTTCCTTGCTATTGCATCTTTGTGCTGGACAAGGTAGCTGCTGAATTCTGCCCTTTCCCTTTAATGTTGCTATTTAAGGTACATATGCTATATCATCTTATGAAAACTCAGTGGACAAAGGGCATGGGGAAGCCAAGAGAAGGACATGGCTCTCTGCCTTGGATGTTAATCAATGGAATGGGCTTATGGACAGGCCTTTCTTAAGTAGCTGAGGTCAGCACACACAGCCATTCAATCCAGGCTGACATGAGATAAACCAGATCCAGATTTGGCCATGAATAAATTTTGGGGTGGAGCTAATGTTTATCAAACCAAAATTAAATGGGGGGGGGGAGGAGATACTGCATCTCTCCCCTCCAGCTGCATGGAGAATAGGAGGTTTAATCCTCCTGGGTGCTGCTTCTCAAGCACCTTCTCTGCAGGGTGATATGGGGTTGTTGCCACCCAACTTAGCTGATGTCAGGATCTCTCTGCCCAAATCAGCCAAATATGGTTCAAGCTTTGGGCTTCAGCCAAATTGAGGGCACAACCCAACTTTCTTACAGAAGAATTGCCTTTCCTTATTCTGTCGCTCAGATTTCGAGGGGGGACAACTGGAGGATGCAATGTGAGAATGTTATTCTCCTCTTCCATGCAGTTGCAGGATGAGTGTCCATATTAGTTGTTGACCCAAAATATGTTTTATACCATAAATCAATTCTCTGGAGAAGGTCCTAGCTGAGCTACACTGCAGGCTGTAGTCATCTGAGGTTCAGTATACATGTGGTGTTAAATGTATCTAACATGCAAAGCTCTATTCTCTGGGGCTCTATTCCCAGACTGGAAGGTGCTCTAAATTGGGCTGCCTTTAAAGATGGCTCAGAAACTTAAACTGGTATAAAATGCAGCTGCCCAGGAAACGACTAGGACGTTGGAGCGTATTACACCTATATTGCACATGTCGCACCAGTACCCAATACAAAGTGCTTAGCAGTGACCTCTAAAGGCCAAAACAGGTTGGGATCAGGTGACATGAAGAATCACCTGGACCCATATCAGCTGCCCATGTCTTATGATCCATGTAAGGCAGCATGCTTCAGTGCTCACCTTCAAAGGCAATTAGGTTGGCAGGCAAAGAACAGGGCCTTCCTAGCAGTGGCCTCACAGTTATTGAACTCAATCCTGCATGGTGTTAGGCAAGCCCCATTTTCTGGTGTAGGAATTAGGTCTTTAGTGTGGTGGCATTGGCCCTTTTGAATGCACTGCTGTTCCGTATCAGACAGACCCCTTCTGCAATGCCTTTGTGGCACCTATTGAAGAACATCTTTTTTCATCATGCCATTAAATATAAAAGTCAAGGTACCACTGCCATCCATTAACGAGTCAATAAACACCAACTAAAGTTATTCAGGAACCCCTTTAAAACACACGACTCTCTCACGCTTATTTCTTTTCCTTTTCTTTCCTCTGATGGAACAGGTTCTCTGCTTGCAGCAGTTTTACCCCTATAAAAATTAATCAGAACACTTCTGCTGCCTCTCCATGCTGTACTTAGAAAAGAGACAGAGGGCTTTTCCAGTAGTCAAAGGCCTTAGATCAGATAGATGTGAAGTTGCCCTTAAACTTGCTACAGGCACCTCAGTCAAACTGCCAGCATCTGTTCTCAATGAATCATTTTGTCAAGGTATTGTTTCACTGGAGTGTGAAGGGAATAAAGTTATTCCAGTTCATAAAGGTTGTACAGCTGCAAATGTGTGTTGTTTTTTTAATTGGGTTTTTTTCTGTTCTCCTTGTTACACTGCATAGCATAAATACAGAGGACCATTTAATTTATGATCACAGGGAAGGAAGCTCTTTGGCACCAAGAATGTGGCAAGCTGAGGGTCCCATTGTAGCCCCCAAACCACAGGGAAGGGGGAGCAAGGAAGAGGTCGCCCCTTGGTGCAGCTCAGTTTGCCACAGGGTAAGAGTCTGTAGGCTCCTCACACAGCTAGAGCTGCTCAGTGTGACTTGTAAAAGAGCAATCCTAAAGCTGTGCAATATGTCATCATTTGGTTGGCTCCTAGAATATGTAGATTTCACTTTGCATCCTCCAAATGTCGATATTTCAGGATGAATCATCATGTTAACACACACAAAGACACAACAAAATCAGAAGCCAAGTTAGTCCATAAGGAAAACCCCCAAATTTGCAGCCAGGCAACACTGTTATTAGGAAAAAACAGAAGGCCATAAAACCATGAGCAACTTTTCCAGGTGTTCATGAAACTGGATGTTAAGCAAACTGGGGGGGGGGGGGTTGGAGAGGAGATGGGCAGGGTGGGGGAGAGAGGGAGATAAGCTACGAAATCTGCATTTAATTTTCCATTTATTTCTAAAAACTATTTCTTAAAGACCCCCTTCATCCATAAGATTCCAGGGCAGTGCACAAAAGTATGGATAGAAACCAAATCATGCACGTTGTTGTTGTTTAATCGTTTAGTTGTATCTGACTCTTCGTGACCCCATGGACCAGAGCATGCCAGGCACTCCTGTCTTCCACTGCCTCCCGCAGTTTGGTCAAACTCATGCTGGTAGCTTCGAGAACACTGTCCAACCATCTCTTCCTCTGTCGTCCCCTTTTCCTCGTGCCCTCCATCTTTCCCAGCATCAGGGTCTTTTCCAGGGATTCTTCTCTTCTCATGATGTGGCCAAAGTATTGGAGTCTCAGCTTCAGGATCTGTCCTTCCAGTGAGCACTCAGGGCTGATTTCCTTCAGAATGGATAGGTTTGATCTTCTTGCAGTCCATGGGACTCTCAAGAGTCTTCTCCAGCACCATAATTCAAAAGCATCAATTCTTCAGCGATCAGCCTTTTGATGGTCCAGCTCTTACTCCCATACATCACCACTGGAAAAACCATAGCTTTAACTATACGGACCTTTGTTGGCAAGGTGATGTCTCTGCTTCATGCACATATACTTCTAAATGCAAAAAAAAAAAAAAAACACAAAAAAAAACTTATAATGTGCTCCAGGCCCAGAGTAACTTGTGAGCCAGCGGTTCCAGGAAGGCAAATGATAACTGCACATAAAGACCTGGACGATGCTATCAATAGCTCTGCTGCTACAGATAGAGGTAGTAATGTTCCTAAATACCAGTTGCTGGAAACCACAGGAGGGGAGAGAGCTCTTGTGCTTCGGTCCTACTAGTGGCATCTGGTTGGCCACGGTGAGAACAGGATGCTGGGCTAAATGGGTCATTGGTCATATGAAGCAGCTGCCTCAGGCAACGGATGCTGGGGAGCTGCAAATCAGCAGCAGGATGCTGGAGAGTCAGGTGTGCCCTACATCCCTTAAAATCAGCTTCTTTCTCTCAGGTATAGCATAGGACTTTCATGAGTCTTGAAGTAAGAATTAAGTGCTGCTCTGGCCAGCTTCTGCATATGGGAAATGACATGGTCTGGTCCTTTATTCAGCCAGCAAAAAGTTTTGAGCTGGCCATTGCTACTCACTTGTGATCTCACAAATGCTGAAACCCGTCAGCAATTGTTTCATCATTTCAACCTTCCAGCCACGCACTGAAAGCTTTTCACACTGCGGCGAAGGAATGTGATTTTGAGTGAGCCATTCTAGATTATGATAAAAGTAATGGAAGTGGTTAATACTTAATCTTTCCATGCAGACTACTAAAGGAGGCTCATAAATTATTCCATTATTATGTGATTTGAAATGCAAATCCTAGGGCTAAAATTAATTTTTAATTTTTTTAATAAAAAAATGTGCTTACATTTCTATCATTCCATTAAGGGAAGGCACTGAAACTGCAAATTCTCATTCTCTCTCTCTCTCACGCGCGCGCGCGCACACACACACACTTGCTTTCTTCAAACGCCCAAACATATTTAGAGAATCTTTAAGGACTGGCACATAGCAGGTACATAAATGTGTAAAACCTGCCATACCTAGAATTTGATTTTTTTTGGTATTTTTTTGAATTTACAACCAACACAAGACGCATCTCTCTTATCAAACCCCCCTAACTGATTTTTTTATGCCCCCCCCCCCATTGCTAAGCATATGCTTGAGATGAACAGGGCTGTTAGACGGCTAATACTAGTGCTACTCCTAGATTTATATAATAGCGATAATAATAATTTACTTCTTATACCCTGTCTATCTGATTGGGTTACCCCAGCCACTCTGGGTGGCTTCCAACATATACAAAAACATAATAAAACATTAAACATTTAAAACTTCCCTATACAGGGCTGCCTTCAGATGTCTTCTAAAGGTTGTATAGTTACTTATCTCTTTGACATCTGATGGGAAGGCGTTCCACAGGGTGGGTGCCACTACTGAGAAGGCACCTCTGCCTGGTTCCCTGTAACCTCACTTCTCGCAGTGACAGAACCTCCAGAAGGCTCTCGGAGCTCGATCTCAGACCATCAAAAACTGTATTACAATTTAAAACAGAGTGTAATGACAGCATTTGCTTCAAAAACAAGATCAGATCTAAGTGCCTTCCTTGTCTTTTCTTCTCTTTCATTTTTCAACATAGCCTGTCCATAAATTTCATAAGGCTGAAAGCTGCACGTCTCATATGATTTGTTGTATGCCAGCTCTTTAAAACATTAATGGCATTTTGAATAAAACCTTAACTATGCATTTTTAAAAGAACACAGCAGCTTTTCGATGTCCCTTTGCTTACAAGCAGCATGAAAACTTATTTCGGCCATTATCACCTTCAGTTTATTTATTGAATTAACATCCGAAGAGCTAATTCCCTGAAAGCAAATGAACAATAGATAAGAGATTATTTTTCCTTGCCATAAACACCCTACAGGGAAACTGACCCTACTTTGACACATCATTTATTTTTAAACTCCACATATAAATTTGTGAGCTCTGCTGATCTGCAGTGTCTGCAGCATTCGTACATCGCTGGAGAGCAAGGCCTTTGGGGAGCACCCACAGCCAGGAAACCCAGTTGCCAGAGCTTAATGAGTGGTGTTTGGAGGAAGTGGCCAATGCAAATTAAATGGAGGAAATTTGCCATTTCTAATGGAACTTGTTAGTATTCAAGTCAAACCTACTTTCTGAGATGCGCTGATTTTAAAACACACAGGGCAAAATTCAGTGCCACACTATGATGAATATTTAGACAGAATGATCCCCCCTCTCTGCCCCCTGTGCTCTATTTGGGGAGGGGCTGTTTTCTGACCCTTCCCTGAGCCAATTGGGTGGGGATGCCACATTGCACAAGTGGAAGTCCTTGATCAGGGCTTCTGCTGACGTGGCTCATTAGGTAAAATCTACCCAAATACACAAAATGGGAAGGGCTACCTAACATATTTATATTATGCTTTGATGCTGATTTAAAAAATATGATGGTGATGATTGGTGATAATAATCCATTTTATTGTGCTGGCTTATTCAGTTAGTTGAATTTCCCATACAAAACACTCCCAGGCTACATTTTCAGCATCTTCTGCAAAAATAACTTCAAGCAGCTGGGCTGGGAAAGATCACTGAGAGCTAGTGTGGCGTTGTAGCTAGAGTGTCCTCTTCTGGTTCTAGGGAGCAAGGCAGGTGAAGTGTGGCAGCACCATGGAGAGCTCCAGGAGAGCGACTCACACCAACTCACTCAAGCTAAGTCTGTGACCCCAAGTTTGTCTTTCCTAAGCTCTGCTTCCTTTTTGAGAAGCAGAATTTCCAAAGGGCCAATGCAATGACTTGAATACAGACATTTTCTTGTACTCCATGTGCTGTTGAACTACCAAGGTGGTTTGGGAGGCACACGGTTCATCAGGCACAGGGGAAGGCACCCATGAGGGTCCTGACTCTGTCTCTACAGGTTCTGATGCCATGGGAAGCGGTTCAGGATCAGATAGTCTCCTGATAACTAATATCAGTCTCAGAGTCAGGAATTGAATTTGGCTCAGCCACTGACGTGGGAGCCTCTTGCTGGTTCTGCTTACTGGGGTCATAGAGTGTTAAAGGCCAGAGAGGCCCAGGTTCAAATTCACACTCAGCCAAAAGGTTTGTGGGGTGAACTTGAGCCTGTCACAGTCTCTCAGCCTCACCTACCTCACAAATTTGTTGCCAGCTCTCTCCCCCTCCCCCTCTCCCCCCTGCCTTACTTGCCTCACAGGGTTGGTGATAACATGTGTGACAGAAATAATTGTTTTATACTATCATGGGTTTCTGGTGAGAAAGTGGAAGATAATGCAATAATAAAATAAAGGTGGGTTATCTATTTCTGTCACCCTTGCCACAACAAGCTCAGGGTACCATCTATGGTCATTTCCCACCCCTTCATTTTACCCTCACAACTACCCTGTAGATTAGAAGTAGATTAGCCTGAGAGAATAACAGGCCTACAGTCACCCAGTGAACTTCATGAATGAGTAGGAGTTTGAACACCAGACTCCCTGGCCCTAAGCCAATGCTTTATCCACTACACCACACAGACTTACTGAAAAGGGTGTACTTGCTTTAAGATGGCTATAGGCTCAGGACACTGTTTACTAAGTACTGCCTTTTTGAGAGCCCACCTTCATCCCAGTATTGTTGCACGGCCCTCTGGACCACACACAGCACCACAATAAAGCCTATCATTTATTTATTTTTCAAACTATATTCACCTTATACTGGTGACTCTGGACCAAGCCTATTTGTCTACTAAAAAGGACAATTCAGATACTTTTTTTTACTTGTACAAACACTCCCAGTAACCCAGGAAACCCCTTGCCTACTGACATGAGCAGTGTAATATCAGAAGACCTAGCTTCAGTGTAAAGTTTTCCTTTGCAAAGAGAACCCTCCAGATCCTGGAACATGCTCTTATCTCAGAGTGCACCTGATACATCCCTCGCTTCTGAGAAAGGTCAGGACTCCTACTCATCATAAGGTTTCTCTTGTTGGATCTTTAAATGGCACTCAAGCATCACAGTGTTTTTTGCCCAGTCCTCTTCCCCTTTGTATAACTTAAATCCTTTCTGCTTTCCCCAGTTTTTTCCTCTGTTATTAAGCCTTACCTGAACAAGTTTCCCTTCCACCTTCCCTTTTAAGTGATTCCTTTTATCCATATTTACATTGTCAGTCCTGTCTCACTCCCAGTCATCAATTATGCCTGTTGCTCCTGATGGATCTCACAGGCATAAAGGTAAAGGGACCCCTGACCATTAGGTCCAGTTGTGGCCGACTCTGGAGTTGCGGTGCTCATCTCACTTTATTGGCCGAGGGAGCCGGTGTACAGCTTCTGGGTCATGTGGCCAGCATGATTAAGCCGCTTCTGTCAAACCAGAGCAGCGCATGGAAACGCCGTTTACCTTCCCGCCGGAGCGGCACCTATTTATCTACTTGCACTTTGATGTGCTTTTGAACTGCTAGGTTGGCAGGAGCAGGGACTGAGCAATGGGAGCTCACCCCATCGCGGGGATTCAAACCGCCAAACTTCTGATCGGCAAGTCCTAGGCTCTGTGGTTTAACCCACAGCGCCACCCGTGTCCCTTTACACAGGCATGGTATGTGCCAAAACCTCTCCCCTTTTTAGCTATAGTTTATTAGGGGTTTCACATCATTACAATAAAACAGTACACTCTCTTATTCCCTCTGCTCCCTACCTCCCAGCCCAGCCCAGCCAAGCCAACTCCCCACCTCCATCTGCCCTCATGCCTACACCCTTTACAGCTACAGCATTTTCACTTCTGATGTTCAGTTCTTTGGTGTGCCATGCAGGGCTCAAGCTCACATGCTCAGATACGAGTTAGGATCAATGAGCGTCAAATCTGCATTGGAATCCCATTTTAACAACTTAACAACTGTTGTGTTTCTAGATGGTGCCATGGCCTTTGGCTAGTGCAATAAAGTTTATGATTATGAACAATTGTAGAAGTTTCCATCCCTGCATTGTGCCTCCCACTTCTTCTGGTTCTGGTTATTACTCAAAAATTGTAGAGTTGGAAGGAACCCCCAGGGTCACCTAGTCCTACACCCTGCAAAGCAAGAATCACAACTAAAAAATCCCAGACAGATGGCCATCCAACCTCTGCTTGAAAACCTCCAAGGAAGGAGAGTCCACCACCTCCCAAGGGAGTCCGTTCCATTGTTGAACAGCTCTTACTGTCAGAAAGTTTTTCTTAATGTTTACTCAGAATCTCCTTTCTTGTAATATGAATTCAATGGCCTGGATCAGCAGGAAACAAGCTTGCTCAGTCTTGGTGAAGAGTTCTAAAAATTTACTCCAAATATCTTGGAAACTTGACTTTTTATAGTTTCTGGAGCTCAATTTTCCCATGGGGTCCTAATTGCAGGATGTCTTGTATACAGTTTTCTGCTCTTGGTGTGGCTTTCCAAAGTTGGAGGATTGTTCATTTTGCTGCTTGCATGGCTCAATGGAGCCATCTTTCCTGACTTTTGGATAACCCCCTGCCTGGCAGGTTTGTAGCCAATTATTATGTTCTCACCTCCTATTAACACAGATTTGTACAGGACCGCCTCATTGTACCCCTTCCAGTCCACACCTGTTTACAGATGGATCAAGTGTGAGAGTAATGCCAAGGCTACCAAGAGCAGCTCACACGTGACTTCTGTGAACAGGAAGTATGCCAGTTGTGATTTGTGTGTGTGTGTGTGTCCATGAAAGAGAAGTGGCCACTAAGTGTGAGCGCATACTTCCGAAGTGGCATTGCTTTTGCAATCAGGCCACTCACATAAGGTGTGGAAGCTAGTCAACCATAGTAGTATCTGCATGCTGCTGCACATATATGAGTTGGCATAATGTGGAGTTCAGGAAATCGCAGCCCTGCCAGATGGTCATCCAGCTTCTGCTGCAAACCCTGTAACCAAAGAGAGTCCACCATCTTCAATTGTTTGCTGAAATCTTATTTCCTATGTTTCAAACCTGTAAATTCAGGACCCACTCTCTGGAGCAGCTGAAAACAAATTTGCTCCATTATCTATGTAATGGTCCTTCAGATATTTGGAGATGGCTAATATATCACCTTTTAATTGTCTCTGGCAGTGAGAGATTTTACTTTCTTGGGCTCCATGATCACTGCAGATGGTGACAGCAGTCATGAAATTAAAAGACGCCTGCTCCTTGGGAGAAAAGCGATGGCAAACCTAGACAGCGTCTTAAAAAGCAGAGACATCACCTTGCCAACAAAGGTCCGTATAGTTAAAGCTATGGTTTTCCCAGTAGTGATGTATGGAAGTGAGAGCTGGACCATAAAGAAGGCTGATCGCCGAAGAATTGATGCTTTTGAATTATGGTGCTGGAGGAGACTCTTGAGAGTCCCATGGACTGCAAGAAGATCAAACGTATCCATTTTTAAGGAAATCAGCCCTGAGTGATCACTGGAAGGGCAGATTGTGAAGCTGAGGCTCCAATACTTTGGCCACCTCATGAGAAGATAAGACTCCCTGGAAAAGACCCTGATGTTGGGAAAGATGGAGGGCACAAGAAGAAGGGGACGACAGAGGACGAGATGGCTGGACAGTGTTCTCGAAGCTACAAACATGAGTCTGACCAAACTGGGGGAGCCAGTGGAAGACATGCTCTGGTCCATGGGGTCACGAAGAGTCTGGCGTGCTCTGGTCCATGGGGTCACGAAGAGTCGGATACGACTAAACGACTAAACAACAATTGTCTCTGGACTGAACATGCCCAGTTCCTGAAATCTTCCATCACAGGACTGGTCTCTAGGCCACTCACAGTCTGTGTTACCCTCCTCTGGGCACATTCCAGTTTGTACTTTCATTGGACACAGCACTCCAGGTGAGATCTGACCAAAGCAAACAAGAGTGGAATCAATACTTCTTGTAATCTGAACATCATATTTCTGTTGATGTCATCTAGAATCTCATGAGAGCCTTTTTTTTTTTTTTTTTTTGCACACACAGAACTGCTGACTCATATTTAGCTAGCAATATACTTAAAACAAAAACAAAAAAAACAGCCACCCAGATCCTTTTCACATGTACTGCTGACAAGCCAGTTGTCACCCATTATGTGCTTCTTATTTTGCCTACCTAACAGCAGAACTTTACATTTAGCTCCCTTGAAATTCATTTTGTTAGTTGTGGCCCAGTTCTCCATCCTGCCTATTGCAGAATTCACCAGTCAGGTTGCTCACCAGGGCAAGACAGTTTAAGCGTATTACATTGATCCTGGCCTGACAACACAGGCTGTCCATTAGTTTTCAGGCCCAATTCAAAGGGCTGGTTTTGACCTATAAAGCCTTAAATAGCTCAGGACCACAAAACCTCAAGGACTTCCTTCCTTCTATGTGACTCTATCCAGACCCTGCAAGCATCATCTGAGACCTTTCTTTGTGTGCATTCTCCATGAGAGATCCAGAGGGTGGCAACACAAGAAAGGGCCTTTTCTGCAGTGGCTCCCCCTTTGTGGATGCTCTCCCTAGGGAGCCTCTCCTGGTGCCTAATATATCTTTAGGCACCAGGTGAAAATGTTCCTCTTCAACCAAGCCTTTGGCTGATTAACATCCTATGTCCTTTTAAATGTGTTTGTGGCCGGGGGTGTTGTTTTGTTCTTGTTTTCATTATGTATTTTGTGCTTTTATCTTGTATTTTCATTCTGTGAAACACACTGAGATCTTCAGATGAAGAGCAGTAAACTAATTCAGCAAATAAATAAATAAGAAAGAAGAGGTTGTTACTGGAGGAGGAGTCCACAGTGTCAAATTATGCCTTGTTTACAAATGCAGAGGTCCAGGTGTTATATGTTCTCCTGAACTGTATCACTTTACTCTGCAGGTGGAGTATCACAGAAGAGCACTGAACCATGTGGAGCTCCACCTGCACAATCAGCTAGCAATCCAGAAAGATGCCATTGAAGTTTTGTATGTGCAAGGACATTGAGTGCCCCTTGAGAAATGCCTCCCCACCAAGAAGGTGTTGCACCAATGAAACACATCATATGGGTCCTATAGCCAGAACCACTTGCTCTTTGGTGCATATTGGATATGGCAGCCCAGCTTTCCCACACAAACTGCTCAATTCAGCTAACCGGGTGGGCTAATGGAAGCCAGCCCAAGGACCTGCACTAGAGGAAAAGAATTTTTCCTTCTCTCCTCTCCCACCGACCTCCTCCAAATCCAGTTTGGAGGGTCAGGAGAACCCCCAAACAGCATGCAGGAGAGGAGTGGGGAGATGGTTTTGTCTGGCAAATGGAAATGCTTGTGCTGACAGAACAATATTATTAGCGCACTGTTGAATTCCACCCAAAGGCTGCTTTTACTATGCCTTAGATGACAAAAGCTAAAATTTCCCTCTGTGTGTGCTGGCTATGTATTTCCTTTGCTAATAAGCTCCTTTGGCAAAGAACATTTCTTTTACAGGGTCAAGCACACAGTTGGTGTTTAATACACAATAATTAATAACAGCCATTCTGCGGGAATGAGATGAACGTCATAGCGAGAGTATTAGAGCTATTTATTGCCATAGCAGATACATTTTGCTGTGGCCCAGGGAAAGCCTCACCCTCCTGTCTCTGGCAAGCTATTCTGTGGTGCACTGTAGACGTTTCTCAGCACAGGTTGACAAATTAATCCCCACCTCAGCTGTGTGTGTGCATCAATCACATTTCCAGGCTCACGGGTGAAGTCAAGACACCCGCCAGACCATACTTTGCATGTTATTATGCTAGTGGAAAAACTCTGCAGCTCAGATCATAGAACGCAGGCTGTGCCTGCGGAGATGCCAGAGGGAATATTCAAGCGCAACATCAAACTGGAAAATAGGAGCTTGTTACAAATGAGTTCAGCTGTTGGGCTGCAGTGGTGCAAAGAGGCAGAATGAGCTCCGGGAGATGCTTGCAGCTCCAAGAGGACAAAGTGCTTGCAAGTGAAGGCAGGGATGTGAAGTCACTAGGAATAATTTTAAATGGAAGGAAAGGTGACATTCCATATTTAAATAAAAAGTCACTGCTGCCAAGACATTAGGAGCTTTGGGACCACTATATATCTTCCCATTAAATTCTTCCTTCCTTCCTTCCTTCCTTCCTTCCTTCCTTCCTTCCTTCCTTCCTTCCTTTTCATTGTCTTGCTTACATGTTGCACAAAGCCCGCTTTATATATTATGTGTGCTGAAAGGAAAGCATTTACTCATGCAAACATTCCACACATACCCTTTATTTGTTTAAGTGTGCATGTTACATTCATCAGCCAGTGTACATATGCAGTAGTTACAACTACTCCCACTCAAATGCCCCTTCAAATGCCCCTTCTAAGCATAGACAACTTTCTAAGATTATATAATAATCTTATAATTATAGAATAATAGCAATTTTGCAATGATAAATGCAGATCTCCTTATTTTGCCTTTCAGATCTACTATTTTCTGTGCACATACATGGTAAATGTTTTGGAGTGTGTGTGTGTGTGTGTGTGTGTGTGTGAGAGAGAGAGAGAGAGAGAGAGAGAGAGAGAGAGAGAGAGTTTTGTTGTTTTTTAAAATTGCAAACCTAATAAAAGGGGAAAAAACAAAGAATCACAAATGTGTACTATAAAGCATCACGGCCTGGAAGGACAGAAAGGCAAAGATACCATACAGCTCAGAAAGGATTTTTAAAAAGTATTAACTCATGCAAAGATTCCTCCAGTATCTTCTTTGGGGGTGACTTAAGTTATGTTTTCTGTGTAGTTCCATTGCAGGTGACAGAACTGGCACACCAGTCTGTTGAAACTGAAGGACCTTATTTGTGTGTGTGTGTGTGTGTGTGTGTGTGTGTGTGTGTGTGTGTGTGTGTTTGTGTTCCTAAATGTTTAGCTTGGAGCATGAAGTGGCTAAAAAGCTTCCCTTTCATGCTGTTTGAGTGCTTTTAGGACACTGGAGACAGGGACCCTGCAGGGATCCTAGAACAGAAATAGTAACAGGTCTTTCACCCCTCACGACCCTGGTCCACTACCTCATGGTCATGCATATATAGCATGCCAGCAACTGATAACCAAAAAAGGCATACCATGGCAGGCTAATGCTATAGGTTTTGCTCCTGATTAGTGCATTTCAACATGGCAGGGCACACATAGAATGAGCATGAACATTACCTTCTAGAAAAATAGGTGCCAGTACTGCGTACCCTTGAGTACCCCCGGGGGGAGCACTGCCTTTGGCCCACAGATTGCCACTGTGTATTGTTTATCTTACTGGAAGCCTGTGATGCCCGAATGGCACTGAAGGTAACAAGACTTCTCACGAGGCCTTCTCGGTGGTGTTGACTACCCTTTGGAACGCCCTCCCATCAGATATCAAGGAGATAAGTAACTATACAAGCTTTAGAAGACATCTGAAGGCAGCTCTGTTTAGGGAACTTTTTAATGTTTTATTATGTTTTTGTATATGCTGGAAACTGCCCAGAGTGGCTGGGGCAACCTAGTCAGATGGGTGGGGTATGACTACAATAAATAAAATTATTATTATTATACTGAGCTCTGTGCTATGTGGTTATTCAATGTGCCTTTGTTTATGTTCACTTCTCCAGTCGTTTTTTGCTACTCTTTCATCAAGTGTATTACTGCCTTGTTTCGACTGAACTGCACAGTTCACAATGTCCAGAAAGCTCCATTTACACTTTGGTTTAATTAAGTTTAAACTTCTGGGTTTGGATTCAACAGCCTGCATGTCACATCCTCTCACACAAGAGGATGCCCCAGGTTTTGCAGATTCATACCTCCAGCTGTGTTTAGAAAAACAGATTATAAATAAATAAGCACATATACAATAAATTGGTGCACCTTTGCTCTGCCAAATGCTAAATTATATGCAGACTGTTCTTTGAATTAGCCCTGAGTCCACTAATCCCTGAACATCTGGGATGACATTTTCTAAGGTTACACCTGGATTACAAAAACATGTTGTGTTCTGCCAGCTTGTGTTATATGTTCCCAGATACAATTTGTCTTATATAATTTATCGCTTGTACCTGCTTCTGGACCAGGTCTTAAAGATGACATGCATAACTTATTGTCTACCTTGAGGGAATTGATTCAATTCCCGGGCTTTTGAGTGCAAAGCTGCACAAATCAGCTTAACGATTCCATGAACAGTGAATAGAGAATACATATTCTGGCCTTCTTGGGGGGGGGGATATATTATTTTGTTGATCACACACTCTTTATTTTGGTTATTTCCTGTGCCCCTATTGCTTCTGCACTTTCCAAGTGTCTCGTCAGCCTGCCCTAGCTTTTGGGTACATCCCCTCCCTTTCTGTTGCTATAGTAACTAGGTTTACTCTTAATGTAGTACTATTTTTGGCCAATGGCCCAATTCATCAGCAAATCCCCTGTTTACTTTTTCCTTGTTATTGCTTAGTAATCTAGCATCAGAGCTAGATTGGAGAGAAGTCCAGCACTTTCACTAACAAAACTATTAGCATTTGCAAAAAGAAGGGCGGGGGAGGAAATCCCATTATATACTGTAGTGTAATCAGAAGATGCCAGAGCCAATGCAAGCTAAGTGATACTTCTGGACATAATTTAGGCAGCATTTCTTAGAAAATAAGGACTGACCCTGATTTATATATATATAAATATAAATATAAATAAGGCGGGAGCATTTGCCACCTTTGCCCCTGCTACATGACTCCCCCTTGGGTTGTATCCAAAGTAGAGCTCCACGGACAGCCCAGGTATTTCTGCTTGCACAAGGGAATGTTCTCTCCCTCTCTTCCCTCCTTCCTGTTCTCGGGCTCTTCCAGCCCTCTGTTGTATATCTGGTGAGAGTGCCGAGTATGTGCAGGGGGAGAAGAGAGGGGAAGCAGAAATCCTTGCCCTGGTGGGCTGAACTAGTTGCACATTGCCCATGGGCTCTTCAGAAAAGCCCTGCTGGACCAACCCAAATGCTCATCTATTCCAGCATCCTGTCCTCACTGTGGCCAACCAGATACCTATAGGAAACCTGCAAGCAGGACATGAGCGCAACAGCATCCTCCCCAGTTGGGCTCCACCGAATCTAGCATTCAGAGGCATACTGGCCCTCCTACTGGAGGTAATACACAATCATCATGGCTAGAAGCCATGGGCAGCCTTAAGCTCCATGATTTTTTTTCTAATCCCCTTTTAAAGTCATCTAAGTTGGTCATTACTCTATCGTGTGCTTGTGAATTTATTAATACTACTACTGCTACTACAACAACTGAATCTACATGTGTATCAAGGTAATTTACAAACATATAATGGAGGCAGCTAAAATGGTTTTAAAAAACAACAACAACAATGCATAAATAACTGGATAGGTTTAAAAATTAACTATGTGCTGGCTGAAGAAGTACATCTTCCAACCTTCAGCTTCTTTCGAAGACCCCAGGTTCTAGTGTTGTCACTAAGAGAATGTAAGCTTCCCAATAATCCCTGGAATTTATCTTTTTTGCAGCTGACACACACTGGTTTGACAGTTTCATTGAGCAATACACAAGATCTGTTTCCTTCACCACCAGTTCAGACCCCATAAGAGTATAGTGAAGTTGGGAATATTTTGCTCAAATTTACTTGGCCTAGCATACCTGAAGGAGCATCTCCACCCTGATCGTTTTGCCCAGACACTGAGGTCCAGTGCCGTGGGCCTTCTGGCAGTTTCCTCATTGCGAAGTTACAGGGAACCAGGCAGAGGGCCTTCTCGGTAGTGGCACCCGCCTGTGGAACACCCTCCCATCAGATGTCAAGGAAATAAACAACTATCTGGCTTTTAGAAGACATCAGAAGGCAGTTTAGGGATGTTTGATGTTTTATTATGTTTTTAATATTCTGTTGGAAGCCACCCAGAGTGGCTAGGGAGGCCTGACCAGATGGGCAGGGTATAGGAATAATTTGTTGTTGATGTTGTTGTTGTTGTTTACACATGTTTACATTGAATCACATCTGCCATTTTAATGCCCATTTACCAAGTTTTGAGAGATCCTTTTGGAACTCCTCACAATCACTTTTTTTCCTCACCACTCTGCACAATCTGGTGTCATCCGCAAACTTTGCCACATCACTGCTCAACCCTAAACTGAAATGATTTAAGAAGAGATTCTTTAAAGGCCTCTCAGCTGTAATTTATATCTGTCTTCCATCATCTCCAGCCGACATGGCCAATAGTCAGGAGTTATGGGAGGTGCAGTCCAACAATGTCTGGAGGTCCACAAGTTCCTGACCCTGCTCAAATCACTATCAGTTTATCACCAACCACTAAAATTCAGCACAATTCAAAAGACTCAAAGCACTTTGGGAAAACCCCCCAGGTCTGCAATGCATAGAAAAAGAAGATTCCATGACTGCAGGTTAATGTTCTTCGGGTGTTTGTTTGTTTGTTTTGTATAATGCCATTATCTGACATAAAGCTTTAATTTAATGGAGGCAACTAACAAGATCAATCCACATTCCCAATTATTATGCTGAAGTCTCTGCACTTAAACCAATTTAGTCCCATTAACGTCAATAGGACTACAATGGCTTAAAATCCTACTATTTCACCTTAGCTGGACTGTGGATCTGACCTTGAAAATGCTTAATGTAATTGTTACAAAACACAGCTGAACCTCCTCCTCTGTCGTATAGATAGATAGATATATAAGGTTGGCACATTCAGAGGAGATACATGGTCCTTGCAGACAGTATGTTAAGTGACTTATGTGAAATACTTGTATTGTACAGCGGTATTTCAGACAGTAGCAGCTACAGTAATCTAAGCAAAACCAGAGCCAAAGGAAGATTAATCCATCGCAGTTAGACGTTCTATTTTAAGCAGCGGGAGCAAATGTCTAGTGGCTGCACACACACTAAGCTTTCTGCAACACACTACTCCAGTTTGGTGCCTGATGAAAAGGAGCCCTGTAATGAATCTTAAGATCGTAACTCACGCTGTGCCTGTCACACTGGTGTTATTGGCATGCAGAGACTGCAGGGAGGACCATTTGGTTTTCACTTATTATTCTACAACACTTAACTATTTTTAGGAACTTTAAAAATAAGGCTTCTTCTCCTCCTTCCACCTGTGCAAAAGATGCAGAAGGCAATATTCCCTTCCAGAGCCAGACCCTTGCATTTCGCAGGGTGCCATTCCGGAATGACCCCTGACTTTACGGAGGACCTTTTTCAGAGGTGAGGGAGGAATGCTTCTGGAGGTGAAAACACCTATTTATATGCATAAATGCCACTTCCGTTGCTTTCCAGATTATGCTGATACGTCCCCAAATTCTTTGTGTTGGTGTCTCCTATGTCTGAAATATGCACATTTCACCAGTGCTCTTTTAAGGTACAACATGTTTCATTACTATTGTACACTTGGCCCTCTTTGTCATGAGCATGGAGCGGGTGGCGCTGTGGTATAAACCACTGAGCCTCATGGGCTTGCTGATCAGAAGGTCGGCAGTTCGAATCCATGCAACGGGGTGAGCTCCCAATGCTGTGTCCCAACTTCTGCCAACCTAGCAGTTCAAAAGCACACTAGTGCAAGTAGAGAAATGGATACCGCTGTGGCAGGAAGGTAAATGGTGTTTCCGTGCACTCTGGTTTCTGTCACGGTGTTGTGTTGTGCCAGAAGCAGTTTAGTCGTGCTGGCCACATGACCTGGAAAGCTCTCTGTGGACAAACGTCGGCTCCCTCAGCCTGAAAAGCAAGATGAGCACCACAACTCCATAGTTGCCTTTGACTGGACTTTACCTTTATCTTTATCATGAGCAGTTTTTGTGTACCCATGCTCCACCCTTTGCTGAGGCAATGCTTCTCGCTTTGAAAAGTAATTGAGTATAAAATGTACCATAAGCAGTGCCTTTCAGCCTTAGAATCACGGAGCATGATTGAGTCAAATTTAGGCACTTTAAAGTGACACTGTGTTCAATAGAGACACAGAAAAATGCCTTAGACCCATAGTCCATCCACCTCAGTATTGTCCACATGCACTGACAACGACCTTCTGGTATTATAGACAGAGGTCTCTCCCAAACCTACTTGGAAATGGCAGGGAATGAACCTGGGACCTTCTGCATGCATAGTGTAGGTGATGCTCCACAACTGAGCTACAACCTTTCCCTGTGTGGTTAACATAAGTTAACCAAGTAACTGAACCTCTCCAATGGGACCAAAGAGTGCTTGACTTCAGCTGGATCGTACCCATAGCTTGTAGCTAGCAGTTATGTAGGAGGATATGTTTAGAAATTGTTAAAGATAGACAAGGAACATCTACAGCCCAGAAGTTCTTGTAATGAAAGCAAAGATCAGAGACAGGGCCATTAGCAATGTTCCATCCTTTTGCAATGGAATGGATGCCAGCAGCGATGTATGATTAATGCCCTCAGACATTGGAGGGTTCTTTCTATTCTGAGGTAGTTACTTTAAATGTAAAGCCAGATAGACAGTGCTTGGATTGAGTGTGTCAGGGCTATGAAGATAGGGGAGAGGAAGATAAGCGGATTAAGGTGCACTTGTGACCTTTTCTTTGCACATATTTAGGGAAACAATTGTGAGAAAGTGTGTAAAAAAATTATATAAACTACCGTAAATAACAACTGGATACTCCCCCAAAGCAGTCAATAACAATCATTTGTAAGAACCTTTATCTAGATTATGTGTGTTATTTCAAAGCCAAATATCAAATTTAAAGGAAAAGGCAGTTGTGGTCATTGTGGTAACATTTGTAAACATAGTAAAACAGCTGTGTTGTGTTCTGATAAAGGTTGGGGGGGGGAGATATCTGGATTCAAAACTTGTAAGTGGCAGATGCACCTGTGAACATAGCTTTGTTGTTGTGAAGGTCTAGTATAAGGCTCCAATTTAAAGACTGAGATACTTTTGAGGGAGTTGTCTTGTGTGGTAAAGTCAGCCATCTACTCTCCTCACAGGGCTGCTTCAAGGGAGTGTATACCACCGCAAGCTCCTCAACAAAGAGCTGGGTAAAATTTTATTTCTTCGAGTTAGTTTGCAACCTTCACTGAAATCATAGAGTCATAGAATTGAAGAGCTGGAAGGGACTCTGAGAGTCATCTCGTACCCCTGGAAAGACACATCTAGAATTGTGCTGCACTTTCAATTGCCCATTTCTTGATGCCAAATGTGAGCTCCTTAGAAAGTCATGAGGCAGTCACGCATCACTCAAAAACAGCCAAATGGCAACCCTGCTAATACTCATAGCAGTATGGTTTGACTCTGTTTAGAAAAAAATACTTTATGGAGGAAATTAATACTGAGCAGAAGAAAAGCCCAAGCACTGCACACCGTATCTCTTCCTTAGTAAGCTAAGGGTTAATCCTGCTAAAGGAGCTGAGAATGGAATTCAGCGTCATGCAGGAAGGAGGGGCAAAAAGTTCTGCTCTGCCTGGATATTGCTTGCTTTATCTCTGAAGGGAAGAGATCTTTCTTAGCATTGCTATTAGTCTGACAGCACCGCTAGAGGGACCAACTCATGTTTAAGAGCTAGATGTAATCTGAATTGATCAACTTGACATGTCCCAAATGATTAATCCAAAGCACAGCATCCAATATTCCGAGTTCATCTAGCATATACCATTCTCTGTCTCTTTACCCCTGTCCCTGCCAGCCGCCATTTCCTTGCTAACTCTGTCCAAGGTAGGACCCCCCCTCCTGATATCCATCCTTCACAGGATATGCAGAAGTCTTTGACATGCAGCAGTGTTACATTGTCCAGATAGAAAATAAATGAATTGGTTTTGGAAATACCAGCAATGTACTTCGCAAATATCTTTTAAAAAACCAAGAAACCAAATTGCTTACTCCATGAGTCTTCTCTTCTGCGTAGAAAGGCAATTAGAAATGCGTTAGGACTTATTTAGCAATGTGTTCCCTTCATAGTTTAGACTCCATGGGATAGTCTGTAGTACTTTCAAAAAGAGCAGCTTACCCTGATATCTAGTGTGTACGTAACAGGTAGAAGGAGTCCTGTTGCTGTGGGTTGAGGAGTCAGAGCAGTGGCTGGAGGGGTCATAGAGTGACTTTGGGCAAATTGCCATCTCTAAGCGTAATGCTGCAATCCAATGCACTCTTATCTGGGAGTAAGCGCCACTGAACACAGTATGACCTACACTTGAGTGAATGCAATGGTGCAGCTGCGAGATTTTAGATGGCCACGCATGCTGCTTCAGTTGTGAACAACACACTTGACATATCCCTCCCCCCTCCCCATTCCCTGCTTTACATCCTTATTCACTTCTTCTGCATTCCTGATACATCAGAGCACAAAAACAAACAAGCCAAAGTTGCCAGCCCTGATAGAAAGAGAAATACTCTGACCACCTGAAGTTGCACATTGTAAATTCACTTACATCATAGCACCCATCATGACCACAGGAACAAAATGGGGCTTGCTTCTGCTGTCCTAATGCAGAACGCATTCATTTGGAAATAAGTGCCATTTTGTTGTAGAAAAGGAGAATATATTTTTCAAGGCGAAATAATGAAATGAGTGCCTGTAAACTGTATACATGCCTGGCCAGCTACCCCTCGACTGTAAACACTTCTGAAATTAAATTTCTGAAAACTGATAGGTCAGTGGTCTGGTTGCACACTCTGGTTTTCTCCTCCCTTCTCCCCACTGCACCCCACAGTTGTAGCATATAGGAGTGAGTTTATGGATACAATCATAAACTTAGAAAGGTAAGTACTACTAAAACAAATACTACTTACCGGTACTTCCAAACATGAATACATTGGAGGGTTCCAACACTGGGTTAAGGCAGGAGTGGAGACCCTTTAATGCTCCAGATGTTTTGAACTTCAGCTCCAACTCCCATTAGCTCCACCCAACATGTCTAATGGTCAGGGGGAAGGGAAAATGGAGCCCAGCAAAAGGTTCCCCAACCCTGATCTAAGATCCTGGTGATGTCCTTGGACCTTTCCATCAATCTAGGCTTAATGCTGGACCATAGGACATTGCTTTACGCCACTGGTCCATTGAGTTCAGAAGTATCTACATCAATAGGCAACAGCTCTCCAGAGTTTCAGATGGAAATCTTTTTTCATTCCTACCTGGAGAGACCAGAGATTGAACCTTGGACCTTCTATAGGCACTGGATGTTTTCTACCACTGAACTCCAGCCCTTTCCTGCTATTACTATAGATGTTGTGACGAATGATTGCCACTGCACAGCATACAATGGGGCCAGGATGGGGTTGTGGGGTTCTGGTCTAGCAGCATGGCATCCTAAGATCCATTTGGGTGGTCCAGCTAAAAATTTGTTGCCACAATTGTGCCTGTTTTGTCACCCAGTAATTTAGAGTTTCACAGTTCTGCTCCACTTGGCATAATGAAAATACTTTAAGGGCTGCTATGCAAAGCTTTGGTATACATAAAGGCCATCTTTGAGCTTGCATGTGTATGTGATTTTTAGGATTCCTGCATAACTGTGCACAAGGTTCTATCTAATTACTGCTTCTACATCAGGTTTGACCCTATCTGACAACATAAATGAGAGTTGAGAGAGGACCTATCTTTGCAATATTCCATCATAGAACTGATAAAAATAACACAGATGGTTCAAAGGTGTCGTTTTTCATATTTACCTGAGACTGTGCCTGGCATTCATTCCAGCTCATGACAAATAATGTTCTTCATCATCACAAGTGCTCCCACAGGAGAAACATTAAAGAAAGCTTGGTTTGAAGATGAAATAAATTTAAGTTTATATGTAGAAAGAAATAGAGAATTAAAGAAGACATGGCAACTCCAAAAAAATGTCAATTTTATGTTACAGATTCCAGTTGTACCTTGGAAGTTGAACGAAATCTGTTCCAGAAGTCCATTCGACTTCCAAATTTTCGGAAACCAAAGCGTGGCTTCTGATTGGCTGCAGGAAGCTCCTGCAGCCAATCTGAAGCCACAGAAGCCCCGTCAGATGTTCAGGTTCCAAAGAACGTTTGCAAACCAGAACACTCATTTCTGGGTTTGTGGCATTCAGGAGTCAAAACGTTCGACTTGCAAGGCGTTCAGGATCCAAGGTCCGACTGTATTGGGAAATGGAAGCCACCAAGTTAGGGAAGGCTGCACCTGATTATACTGCAAGCAGCCATCCTATGCTTCCATCCAGTTCATGCAACAACTTTCTCCCATCAGCAAATAAGTCCAAACAGTTCCCAAGGTCTTGAGTGAACACAACAAAACCACGAAATCTAAAATAGGAGGGAAAATGGGCAGAGAAAACAGGCAGGGAATATACTAGTAGCAGCCTGTGTGTTGAGGCAGAGCCCCCTTCCATCACCTCATCACTGCAGCTTACCTGGACAGGGCTGGGGTTGGGGTTTTGGTGGTGTCTGGGCACTGTGGGCACACCAGTGGCATTCCTATTGTTATGCCCATGCAGTCCCAACCTCAGAAATGTCCTGCCCTTCCTCAGCCACATCCTGATAAGTTGCATTGATGCTCCATATGGACTATTACTGGAATATGTATACCAGTTATGAATAGACAGATTGACCTGAAGCTTCCACATACTGTGTAAATCTTCCTCGCAAACTTCATGTTTAACATTTATAATGCCAACAGCTAAGCACTTTGAAGGGTTTCACCTTCACCAAATGCCTATGAGGCACAGTTATTATTATGGCTACCTGAAAGCTTCCCATTTTAAAAGATGACAGACACCAAGAAGATACAGTGGTACCTCATGCTACATACGCTTCAGGTTACATACGCTTCAGGTTACAGACTCCGCTAACCCAGAAATAGTACCTCGGGTTAAGAATTTTGCTTCAGGATGAGAACAGAAATTGTGCTCCGGTGGCGCACAGCAGCAGGAGGCCCCATTAGCTAAAGTGGTGCTTCAGGTTAAGAACAGTTTCAGGTTAAGAACGGACCTCCGGAACAAATTAAATACTTAACCCAAGGTACCACTGTATTCAATAAATAAAGGCACAAATACACTACAAAATGAGCAGCGTGAACAAAAAGTGTCACAGCACAAGCTTACCTTTTAGTACTTGGGTACATAAAGAGCTGCCACAGATTGTTTTTGTTACCGTTCTAATTTAAAATGAATGATTAGCAGGGGGAGGAGGAGAAAGCCAAGCTGCCTTCCTCCCTTCTCCACTCGCCATGCAGTTGCCAGGCCAACTGTGGTGACAGCTGATTGGCTGGCCGCCCAGTTCTTCTATCTTCTTTAGTCTCGTGACTGACATGGCATGGTGCGAAATGTTGTTCCATGAGCAGCTGGCATGAAGTCCAAAGAGGAAACCCCTTAAAGACGGCCTAGACAAGGTGTGGGGGTGGGAAGCATTGGTGGAAGTTACATCTGTTGTCTGTCATAGTAATATGTCCTTTAAAAAAATGTTACAAGCGAAAGCTAGTCTAAATGAACTTCTAAAGGTTTATTCATACCACATGATATATTAGAATAGTCTAGGACACATCAGTATATTCTAGATTTTACCACACAATTGACTGTTGGTGTATTAGGACCTCTAAAATCTAGTTTGGTGCACAGGACCTCAGATCTGCATTTCTCAAAGCTATGGGTCCAAGAGTTGGGTTTACCCTTCTTTGGACCTGTTTTTTTAAAAAAACAAAAACAAAAACCCCAAACTAGATGTGGCTCAACTTGTATTTGACTGGTTGCTAAACAAATAAAGAATTCTTGTCATTTCACCTGGGTTAAAGGGGAAGTTTCACAGACCTATAAAAGGTTAGCTCTGAGTGGACTTTTTCCATATTCCATCAGATTCCAAATTTACCTCACATCTACCCCATGGATATCTGCTGGACACCTAACAATCTAGCATCATCATCATGATGGCTTCTGTATCCACCACCTAATGGCATCACTTCAAAATACATGAGGGCTTAAGGCCTCTGCACCTATAACTTGTGCACCCTCTTACCCCAAAGCCCATATTACTTTTCTGAGGTGGGAGCAGCAAAGATTCTTTCCAGATTTCGGGGGGTGCAGGTTGTACAAATGCCTTTGATATTCCCCAGACACATGTAGTCTATTCAAGGCATCATGGAAATTGCTAAGCTCAGGAGTCCTGGATCTTCTGACAAGGGTAAATGAAACCCAGATAAACACGAGAGTAGCCCAAAGCCTTGTTCACACTCTGTTCAGTTGGAAAGGAAAAGGCAATCTGGATATGGTGGCGGATTTTTCACTGGATTCTTCCTAGGTGATCAATCAAGAGCTCACCTCCTGCTATCTGCTTTCTTCTTCTTGCCATCTGTTTATCTGAATGTGCATGGCACCAAATTGCCTAACTATCCTGAAAGGCAGTTTCAACAATGCACATGTCTCATTAATCACTCAGAATGAAGGTGAGGGAACTGGAAGAAAGGGTGGCAAACAAATAAGAATAAGGGCACTGATCTATACAATATTTACAAAGTTATTGGTGACTTGTGCAAGTAATATTGAACAGTGCGGGTCCATGCATGCCCCTAATATCTACACCCAAGCTGAAGATATAATTCCAAGAAGACTTCATATCACATCAGCGCCTGCCCTCCCCGAACTTCTAATTAGGAGGTTAAAACACTGGTGGCTACACATGTGTTTCTGTCAGTATGATCCTTAACACCAGCTGTATTCCAACAGTGAGGTTTCTGAGCACGTCATAGCCACAGCTGAGCCACACAGGGATCAAGGTTGTGCTGACACACTGATCTGTTTTTAGAAGGGGAAACAATGCGTTTACTCTTCTGACAGAAAATAAAAAGATGTGGGGAACAATGACTGGAAAATTAGGAACGTTTAAGTCCCATTAATTTCAGAGGGAGAGTTAAATTATTGTATGTGTTGTCTGTTACATTTTACTTCACCTTTTGCTTTTGTACATCACTCTGTCCGCCTAAGGGAGTAAGAGCAAGATTTTTAAAAAGGATTTAAATAAATACATATATACATGCCTAAAACTCTCCCATTGAAATCAGTGGACTGCAATTCCAGACTCTTAGGCTTTGGTAGGGCGTGTCTAAATACAGTGGTGCCTCGCAAGACGAAATTACGGTAATCCGTTCCGCGAGTCTCTTCGTCTTGCGGTTTTTTCGTCTTGCGAAGCACGGCTATTAGCGGCTTAGCGGCTTAGCAGCTATTAGTGGCTTAGCAGCTATTAACGGCTTAGCGGCTTTAAGAAAAAGGAAACAAACTCGCAAGAACTTGCAAGACGTTTCGTCTTGTGAAGCAAGCCCATAGGGAAATTCGTCTTGCGGAACGACTCAAAAAACGGAAAACCCTTTCGTCTAGCGAGTTTTTCGACTTGCGAGGCATTCGTCTTGCGGGGCACCACTGTATTCAAGCTCAGGATAAAGAAAGGCTTGACTCTTTCCTGCAAGTTCATTACTCTCTATTATACTGGACGCAAGTGGCAAGTGCTGACAGGATTGATGCTAAAATGAGGCCACTAAGAAGCAAGTGTGTGGTCTCAGAATCCTCAGGGGAAATTGGAGTTTGTGAAAGTACAAACTATTTTTAAAAAGAAAGTACAAACTATTTTAAAAAAAGAGGAAGAAGAAGAAGAAGAAGAAGAAGAAGAAGAAGAAGAAGAAGAAGAAGAAGAAAGGAAACATTTGGAAAATGCCTAGTGGCATGCTCAATAACCACAAAATATTGAATTCCAATGGAAAAAGAAAAATATAGGAATGCCATGCTTGAGTTCCTCACCCTTACAGAATCTTGAGAGAGGGCATGGCTAGAATCCCTGGCCAAAGCACAATGGATACACTGAAACAATTTGTTGCAGGTACAAATTGTGTTTATCTAGTTGTCAGGAAGCATGTATGAATCCAGTTTAATTATTGTATGGCTTTGGCTACAATCCTCAAAGCTCAACCAAAATTCAGATAAAATTTAATTAGTTAATTCAAATGAGGACACTGTGATCTCAATGGGCAAAAAATTATTTTTAAAGTCATTAATGGGGAACATTTCTCATTTAAAAGAAAATACCTTAAAAGTTAAGCACATCAAAACAGGGCTGTATTGTAAGCTTTGCTAAAACAGAGACAGAAATCTTAGCTGCCCAATATTTTTATATTTTTTTTGCTTAGCACTAGCTGGATTTTGTCAGCTAGGGCAGAAAACTGCTGACATTCTGCTGCAGAAGCTAATCCTTTAAACAAAAGAAGGTGAATAGCTTGGTTTCCTGGTCCTTCCTAGAAGACTCAGCATTCAGAAAAGGGAAGAGATGAATAAGCTTTCCATTTGCTTTCTGTGAAGTGAAGTTACCATCCGCGGACTAAAGTTACAGATTTTTTTTTGATTTTTTTTAAAGAGGAAAAAGGAGAGAGAAAGCTTCCTTCCTTTAACTCTGCTGATGTAACAGCAAACCACTTAGCAAGATATTGAGCCAAGATCTGCAGCCTCCTGCGCTGCTACCGTAGCTTTCTGTAGCTACAGCACAAACAAATAATGTCAGGGCAGCAATTCATCTTGTGGGCCTGTTTCTGCTTACTAATCACTGGGGAAATCTCCCTGTAACTTTATAATCTGTATCTTGAAAGTGTTTAGAGAAATGATTCAGTTGAATTTTCTGCTTTGGGGCAACACTATTTCATTATGCATTATGGATTCCCATGTGTATTAGAAATAGAATTGTAACCGGGACTCTATGCAGTTCAGTCAGGTAATCCTGTCTATCCTTGTTTACTTCACCCCCAAAGGTACTCTCCTCCATTGTCTCCTAGGATAGACAGATCCCGACAACAAACAAACCAACACCAACAAATTAAGCTCAACTCAATCCCACCTGAATTCGTTCATCCTTCCTTATAAGCCATATTTTACCTTCCAGAGCTCCACTGTCTGAAATACTAAACACAACCAGGGCTGTCTTTACCCGGGAGTGCAAGGGGTGTGGGGCACCGGGCTCTGAATTCTGAGGGGTACCAGGCGCCCGCCGCTGAAACCGCCTGAGCTCTTAACTATCAACCTGCTATGAAATAATAAATAATTTTAATCAAGTTAGGAAAACAAAGCACATATATACAGTGGTACCTCAGGTTAAGTACTTAATTCGTTCCAGAGGTCCATTCTTAACCTGAAACTGTTCTTAACCTGAAGTACCACTTTAGCTAATGGGGCCTCCTGCTGCTGCCGCCACGCCGCTGGAGCACAATTTCTGTTATCATCCTGAAGCAAAGTTCTTAACCTGAGGTACTATTTCTGGGTTAGCGGAGTATGTAACCTGAAGCCTATGTAACCCGAGGTACCACTGTACCTAGGTATTACCGAAATGTATACCTACTTTTTCGCTACAGGACTTTCGACTTTGTGCGCCCATTTACCAAAAACGCACCGCACCAGCGGCGGCGCTTCTATTTCACAACGGTGGTGCTTGTCAGACTCAACCACGGCGTTTGTCATTCTCACTGTGCCATGCACGCAAAATTAACTAAATTTGGGGGCGCTGGGTGGATCTTTGTACCCCTGCGGCGCATATGTTAAAGACGGTCCTGAACACGACACACTGCACATTCTGGGTATGAAGAGCAAAGACAAATGCCTGATTGTCATTATATTTTAATTGCCTGGCACCTTCCTTCCACCACCGAGCAGATCGCACTAGTACCAGTAACATTTCTTCTCATAAATTAACATGCATAAATGTGACAGGAGATTTTCCTTCCAGCCTCAGCTGCGGGGACATGTATATATATTGGAGCAGGAGGCTCTTTCCACCAGGGCTTGTCTACTTTTGCAGTGCAAGAGAACATGGCATACTGCAGATCTTCTCTCAATCGCTTTGGGAGATGTTACCTTAGATATAACTCCTTATGACTAACCCCATTGGGGAATGTTATTGTCAGTTCACAGGTGATCCATCCTCTCAGCATACTTGCCAATGCAATGGTAACAAGGGCCAAGAGGTAAGAAAATAATGAGAGAATCATCTCACTGCAGCTCTCTTGCTCTGATACATCCTTTGCAAGGTAGCAGAGTTTGCATATTCATCACGCCTAATTAAGTCCAATTTTGTCTCATGGCCTCTGATACTAACTCAGAATAGCTCAGCAGGCACTCTAGGCTAAGGATGGGGAAGAAATATGAGTCGGTTCACATTGAAAGGCAAACCTGCCCAATTCATACTTTTCAAAACAATATGCAGGCTGACACACCACCATTCTTCAGAATTCATGCTTATCTGAATCTTGCAATGCAGGCATCAGGCTCCTGGGACTTGGCTCCCCCAGCCTTTTTTTGGCCATAGATAAGCAGGACAAAGCGAAAAGAGTCCCTTACCATTTAAAGAGTCTTTAATGATCACAGCAAAAGAACAAAGCATCTATTCTTGGAATTAAGGTGTTCCCAATTAAGGATTCCACCCACTTCCCCCCCAGTCACTTCCGTCTTGCAACCTGGTCTCACAACCACCCTGCTTTTTGTGTAGCCCCCTTATCTGCTCTATGTGACCTTGGACTGATAGGCTGAAAACTTTCCAGTGAGAGACAGTCTGTTAGCACTCTCTCTTCCTGTTTTTCTTCACTTTGCTGTTCACCCCCCAGTTCTTCCCAACTTTTGTCTTCAGAACTATGCCCCTCTGCAAACCACTGTTCCAAATCTATACTGCTCCACTCCTCCTGGGCAGCTTCAGGATCCTTGTCAGCAGCAGCAGGAGGGGGAGGTTCCTACCATTCCTCATCAGAGCATTACTCCTCAGCCTGGTCTCTGACAGCAGGTCTGCAACCAAACAATGTTTACAAAAATGCATGTATTAGGGCAGGGATGTCCAACACATTGATCGCGATCTACTGTTTGATCCCTGTGAGGTTTTGGTAGATCGTAGTCAATCGCTGGCCCCCTTTCCAGCCCCAGCTCCTCTCCCTGCGCAGGCCTCTATTGTTGCAGAAGGGAAGCCGGAGTTTAGAAACGGAGGCTGTTATCTGCCAACAATCGTAAGGTTAGTGGCTGCTTATATTCGTCCCTCAGAAGAGCTGCAAAAAATCCCAGACCCCCCAAAAAAACTTTGAGATTGCAGTCTCTCAGGAGTTGGCCACCCCTGTATTAGGGGAAAGTGTGCATAAAAAATGAATATATTAGAGGAAGTAATATACAAAAATGCTTCGTGTTAGGGAAAATTGCTTGCAAAAAAATATGTATATCAGTCAAAACTACCTACAGAAATGAGTTTATTCTGAGAAATTTGTACTACAAGGCTGGTGGATTTTCACGAACATTTTTAATGAAAAAAATCACAAATTGCTGCAGTAATATGGAGAACTCAACTTAAGACTGGAAAAAATAAGATCCTTTAATTCGTAGCCAATCCTGTTTTTGAACAGTTGCATTGGTTGCCAATTTACTTCCAGGCAATGTGCTCACAATAGTGCATAAAGCCCTAAATCAGTGGTTCCCAAACCTTTTCAGCCCACCACCCCCTTAGTTCCATAAACTCATCCTTCATGCCCCCTACCCTACCCTATAAAAAGATAGGGGTTTTTTGTTGTTGTTGTTTGGTGGGGGGAGGTGGAAGTGAAGTTGAATAAAGGTAAAGGTAAAGGTAAAGGTACCTCTGCCTGTACGGGCCAGTCTTGCCAGACTCTAGGGTTGTGCGCTCATCTCACTCTATAGGCCGGGAGCCAGCGCTGTCCGCAGACACTTCCGGGTCACGTGGCCAGCGTGACAAGCTGCATCTGGCGAGCCAGCGCAGCACACGGAAACGCTGTTTACCTTCCTGCTAGTAAGCGGTCCCTATTTATCTACTTGCACCCGGGGGTGCTTTCGAACTGCTAGGTTGGCAGGCGCTGGGACCGAGCAGTGGGAGCGCACCCTGCCGCGGGGATTCGAACCGCCGACCATGCGATCGGCAAGTCCTAGGCGCTGAGGTTTTACCCACAGCGCCACCCGCGTCCCATGAAGTTGAATAAAAGTGCTTATCAAATATCTCCCTACTAACTCACTTCAGGAGCACATTTGTCAGGTATCCCCTTCATGTTCTATAATATGCCCAGGAAAGGATATAGACCATATGAACATATGTCACTGCAGGATACATTAAAGGTCATCTAGTTGGGAAGTAGAGAAGGTTGGATCAAGAATTTTACTTATTATGGATTTATTAATTTTCTATACTGCCTCTCATCTGTGAATCACTGGGTGGTTTATGATATAAAAACACAAAAATGCACAAACAAAACCAATACCTGCCCACCCAAAAAAATCATATCTTCACTGCTGTCAGCATGAACCATACTGAAAGGAACCACGCAATCCACACCTGAATTTGGATGCGGCTTTGTATCATGTGCCTAGCATTGCTTTGCCCCAATCTCTGTGTATGTAGAAACCCATTTTGCTTCAGAATGGATTAGCAAGCATATTGCTTGTTTGTTTTGAAATGAACGTCACTTCTGTGCCACCAGTCCCACGCTGTAGAAATTCTACCACTCAGTGAATGAATTCTTATGCTCACTTACACGGGAGTAGGTCACCCTGAAGTAAACTGGATTTACTTCTGAGTATGCGTGGAGGTGGCCAATTGGAAGCCTTTGCGATGAAGTTCCTTCATTTTCATGAAACATCATTTGGCACTGCAGTCCTGTACAAGTGCTTAGCAGTAATCAGGGCCATGGCATGAAAAATTGCAGTGATTAAAGATGATTAAAACTAGAAGCATTGTTCTTTTCCTTACTGCCATTGGTTCTTTGCATTGCAACCAGAGTGCATGTTCCACTGTATCACTTTGGCTGTGATGCTGCTTAAACTGAGTCATCTCAGGTGATCTATATTTAGCTGTACTGAGAAAGAGAGAGGGAGGGAGAGAGGGAGGGAGGGGGAGCTATTGCTGTCTTTGAAGACAATAGTTAAAATACTATCAACAGCAGTATGATCAGGATAAGACTGATCATTTGAATTGCACGTCCATCTGGTTTGAAAACAGATTTTTAAGAATCCTTATGTGTAAGCACTGGAATATCTCATAAGGCCATTTTACAGACAAAGATTCACATCTCTTTCTGTTCTGAATCAGCAATTTTCTTCCTTTCTTTCAAAAAATGTTACTTTATAATCTGGAGCTGCTAAGAAGCTTATGCTGCCCTCTTGTTTCTATGGACCACCTGCTAAGCTGAATCTGGATTTTATATATTACTTCTCTCTCTCTCTCTCTCTCTCTCTCTCTCTCTCTCTCTCTCTCTCTCTCTTGCTTTCTGATTAAATGCTACAGTATTCAATCTAGATTTCATTCACATAGCTTTCTTCCTTGTTACTATTTACATTACAATAAAATAGTTTTAAGTATTTTGCTTATAAAATATCTAAAGATACTCTGTCCACAGAATACAATAAATAAAGCAGGTTTGCCATAGGCTTGCAGTCTTTAAGAGATGTAAAACACAAGGAAAGGTGGTGGTTCTGAAATCTTCCTTGGGTACCCCTTCTATTTTATGAACTTTTTATTTAGAGAAACAAGCTAAAGATGTGGGAAAGTGACTTCTGTAAAAAATAAATAAATCCCAGCTTCAGAATGAGTAGACAGACAGGACAGTTGATAAGATGACTGCAGACTGATAGCCTTATGTCATTGCTGTTTGTCTGTTTTGTTCTAACCAATATCGTTGGTATATTTTGTTTTGTGAGCTGCCTCAGGGACCAGGGGGGGGGGGGAATTTAGTGTGTAAAAATGAATTTAATTTAATTTAAAGAAATTCAGGGAGCAGCACAGGTCTCAGTAAAACTCTGTTCCTCCCTACAAGCACCACTGGCTGTGTCCAGTTCTTGACATACATTTATTTATGTTTCCATCTAGCATAGGACAAACTGCCATTGAGGATGAGCCTGCCATTGACAAGACCAGGGTTTGAGAGATGCAGTAAACACAGGTCAATCATCTTGGATATAAACAGGCCACAACTTTATTGATTGCAGATGTCAGTAGGTTTGGGCGTAGGCATGGGGGTATTCACCCTGAATCAGCCAGCCCATCTGTCTGCTGATTGCTGTGGTAGAGTCGATCATGAGTTATGACATACATTGGGGCAACCCCTGCACGATTGCCACCTGGGGGGAAGCATTGTCCCCTGGACCCCTTTAATGGGGTAACCCAATTCTTTGGTGGGGGATCCCCCAACTCCCACCCTTGGTCTGGACTAAGGATCCAACCCAATGCCTTATCCACTGACAAGTTGTGATAATTGCCACAAGGTAGGCAAAACCCCCTGAAATCCCAATGATTCTGGAAGAAAAAATCCTGCCTGGCCCCAAATATGGTGACTGAATGTTTCATTGGCCAAGTCGAAACATAAATACTGTATTGGGTGGGACCCGCTTGGACTGAGCTGTTGGGGCCAGTCACCACCCTTTCTTGGACCAAACCAAAAACTGAGAGCAGGAGTTTTCCCTCAGGTCCACCCCCCAGACCCTACCCAATGGCCCATCTGTGATTGGTTGGGCTGTGGGCAGCTTCGATCAGCCCCCTGCAGCCACTAAAGGAAGACATGATGTCCCCTGCCGGCCGTGTGGGACCCCCAAGGTGCAACTGCCACTCCCCCAGAGAAGAGGTGAGCAGTCTTTATATATAGACAGATCAACAGTCCCTATAGCTCAGCATTGTCTACACTGATTGGCAATAGTTTCCAGACAAGGAATCTTTCCCAGCCATAACTGGAAATGCTGGTGATTGAAGCTGGTACCTTCTGTATGCAAAGCAGATGTTCTACCACTGAGTTACACTTCATTCCCGAATCCCCCGTTACATGTGCACTGAAACACTCCAGCACAGACCAGCATAAGACGAGTCTGCTAGATCAGGCCAATGACCAATCTAGTACAGCGTCCTGTTCTCACAGTGGCCAGCTGGATGCTTGTGGAAAACCTTCAAGAAGGATCCAAGCACTCACCCCTCCTGTGGTCTCTAGCAACTGGTATTCATAAGAATTGCCGCCCTCTGTGTAGGCAGAGCATAGCCATCATGGCTAGTAGCCATTGATAGCCTCCTCAAGGTCTTTATGTGCAACTGTCATTTGCCCTCTGCGGCCCTTTGCCTCACAAGTTACTCTTGGCCTGGAGCACAGAGAGGCCAGTGACAGCAGTGTGAGGACACAGGAGGTGCACAGGAGGTCCCAGACTGTGTTATGGATAGCGCACTATGCTGTGTATATAACTGTGCATGTGCACCAAAGGAGAGCAGGAAAAGAAGAGGGCTCCTTTTCCTTTCAGCATAATTATTGTTTGCATTTCAGCATACAGACCCCCCCAAGTGTCCCTATTTTCCAGGGACATCCCTGATTTAGAGAAGCCGTTCCTGATTTGATCCCAGAATTTCCTGCTTTTCCTTAGGACGTCCCTATTTTCACTGGAGAAATTTTGGAGGGTATGGAGTTATCTGACCCCCTGAACCATTTTAAGGCAATTCTGTATAGGGAAGTCTTTTTAATGTTTAATGTTTTATTATGTTATATATATATATATATACATGACTGTGGCAACCCAGCAAGATGTGTGGGGTATAAGTAGTAAAATTATCATTATGTAATGGGGCGTCCCTGTTTTCATTGGGGAAATGTTAGAGGGTATGAGCATAATTTATTACTGTTTGCATTTCCTTACTGCTCTCCTATCATGGGGACCCATGGAAGTAAACAGCATAAAAATGCAATCCAGAAATAACTGAAACATTTATACAATGCATCTCTAACATCTGATATAAGAAGGTATTTTTAAAAAGATTTCCCCCAAAAATAATGTAAATAAAGAAATTTCCAGATGTCATTAACAATAAAAATATTCCATCAATTCTGATTTAAATGTATAGATTAATATCGGCAATCCATATGTCCAAATAGGTATTCAAACAAAACTGATGAGTATAAATGATACCTTAAAATGTAGGGAGGTTGGGGGGGGTGTCAAATCACACATAATACAAGACTTCTTGGGCTTTCTACACTTTTGTAAAATATTACTTTAAACTTTAAAACAGATTCTGTAACGTGTGTTATCTCCTCTTGCCTCCTACACCTGGTACAGTGGTACCTCAGGTTACATATGCTTCAGGTTATAGACGCTTCAGGTTACAGACTCCGCTAACCCAGAAATAGTACCTCAGGTTAAGAACTTTGCTTCAGGATGAGAACAGAAATTGTGCTACAGCGGCAGCAAGAGGCCCCATTAGCTAAAGTGGTGCTTCAGGTTAAGAACAGTTTCAGGTTAAGAATGGACCTCCAGAACAAATTAAGTACTTAACCCGAGGTGCCACTGTAGTAAGTTGGGGCTGGGATATTAGAGGGGGAAATAGTTACTCTCCCAATTCCACTTGCACCAATAAAAGAATCAGAGCCCTCTGTGCCTGCTTTAAAAAAACAAACAAAACATTGAGATATCTAGTCTGGACCTTCATACATGTGACAAGACCCTTGGTTCTGAACCTAGTGAGGTAAATAGGTTAGAACACACCATCAGATTCCCACCCATTCTGGGAAACACCATGAGAGGTATAGAGTTTGGGGACACATTTGCAACCACGCGCCACACTTGGATCCAAACCACCTGCGCAATGGCAAGGAGGAGGAGGCACTGGCCAGTGTTTTCTGCTCTCTTGTGCTATTCTCCTCATGTTTCACCAGGCAAATGAATTAGTTGCTAGATCACATGTGTGTCTGCCCTTTTAGCTGTTGAAAGTTTCACAATGATCATTGTTACTTAACAAAGTTGCAGCCAATCTTTACTCACCTTGGCGTGTTGACTGTAGTTCTCTGCCTAGAAATCCATATTGGATGCACATCTAACACACGCACTTCCTGTCAGCAAAAAACAACAACACAAAACCACGGGGGGCGGGGCGAGGGGGGGTCAAATGCCACTGTGTAAACATCATGGCATGTGCATAAAACTTCTCTTTTCCTTGTAAGGCAGATCTATAGCTAGCTGTTCTACACCTTGTTTTTAACTCCTGGTACAATGCAACTAACATCCTCCTGCCCTTGAAGTCAAATTACTCTCTCAGGGATCTGAATTTTGACAACACACTTTAAGGACATCATTTTGGCCTAGTTTACTTCTGGCTGCCACACTGCTAAATTCAATAACATTAAAAAAGCCTTAAAGGAATACAAAAATCGATAGATAGCATTGATATTTCTCTTGTAAAGTGTAAGAATAATGGTATAGGGATGAATGCAGTCTTTATGAGGGATGGCGCAGGCTTACCAGGGACATTTGCAAACCTCCTCCCCAGTATTTGCAGGACACGAGTCCCCAAACTAGGGAAGTAGGAACAGAGCGTTACAAGCCACCCCAATCCCTGCTGAAGGGGTCTTGGCTCTCACCCAGGGTCTGTGCTCCTTTGGAGAAGTGGAAATGCGGCTGTCGTAGCTTTAAGAAATATGACTTCTTCACATATTTACACCTGAATTTAGATGAAGAGAGTCCAGATCTTACAGCATGGTCATCTCAAGAGGGGCTTGTTCCCCACAGCAGTGAAACACTGGAGTCCAAGGCATCTCTCACAGCCTGCCTTCAACCAGCCTGCCCTGCCCTGTCTATTTTGTTCTCATTTCTTCTCCCCAGCACACCTTGCTAAAGAGACTCTTTTCCTCTTTTCTCACACCCATGGGTACAAATCATGCAGATGGGTGCATCATTCAAACTGAGTGCTCTCCCTCTTGCCCAGAGTTATTTGCAAAGGCACCGTTTCTCCCTTGTTGCTAGAAGGTCTTAGTGTGCGGAAAACAGGAAGAAACACTCTTTCGCATTCCCAGCTTGCTAACGCCATCTAGAAATAGTGTTGTGCCAAAGGAAGAAGAGGTGACTTTGCAGGTAAGCCAAGGGCTTTCCTCCACATTGCAGTGCTGTGACAGGGAGGAGAGGAAATGCTGTCCCTTGCTCGCCAGAGATCATTGCTTGATCATTCTGTGACAGCATTCCCTCTCCTCCTCACAGCAGTGCTCTGTGTGAGTTGGTGCTCTGTGCATGGTGAGTGTGTATGTGTGTTTGTGTGGACTGTACGTGTGGCATGTGGTCGTTACGTGTGTTGTATATGCAGTGAGCTTGTGTGTGTGTGTGTGCAGATACATGTACATTTGTGTTGGTCATTCCTACCCCTGACATTTGAACCTCAGAATCTGCTGATTCCCCTTACCTGGGCTGCATTAAGGATAATGTTAGGAGAATGTGCTTACTCAGATTGTATTAAGAATGTGCCAAGAATTTCTGCTGGGGGAGAGGGGTGTGGACTCTGCCTTGAGCTAGCCTGATACAGAGTAGGCGCCCTATTCTTTTCCCTTGCTTTCCTCTGAGAACATGACTTAATTTCTACACATGTGCAAAACTAAGATGAGGGAATGCCTCTATGTAAGCCTTTGTGATATATATGCCCATTGACTCAACTTTTGTGGGTTCTCCTGTGTGTGGTCATCTCAAACATCACAGCGGTGTGTTTATTAAAGAAATCCACAGTGGCCAATTGTCGATATGCTCTTCAGTCCAAAATAAAAATTAGCCACCTTGGTATAACAGACCCTCCAGCAGGTTTGTTTGTTCTTTTATAAAGAAAGCTACTTCAGGAGGTGACAATCTAAAGTGAAGAACTAGCTGGGAGGGAAGCTGAATTCTTTCTCCACCGACTGCCTCTCCTTTCCTTAAATACCATGCTAAGGCCATTTGCCACCTTGGAGATTCAAATATGTGTTTACCTTCACAAACATGTATTTGGAACCTCACAGGAGGGAGATATGCTGGGGGTGGACAATATCTTAGTAGAGAAATAGTTGGCATAAAACCGGTTAAGCAGCCCCTGCTACAAACCACTTCTGTGCTCTGTGTTGCCCCTTCCTGAAGCTACTTGCTTCAAAAAGGAACTGCCATTGTGGGTTTTATAGTACATGTTTGCATGCGGTGATTAGTTAAGGCCCATATAGTGTTGTTGTGAAATTAAATTGAGAACTGTAGCCAATTTGTTTACTGAAAGGACAATTACTTCTATTTGTCTTTTCAGAAAACAAGCTGATTATAGTTCTCAATTCAACTTCTAAACAAAAACAGTTCGTAATCACTTCTGTATTATGCAAAAGGTAGATGTTAGGTGTGTGGCTGTTTACCTCTTGTACTTCCTAAGCAAATGCAAACAGAAAAGGCACACGGTGTTGACAAAACAGTTGTTATTGCTGAATTGGTCATTCAAAATCTGAATTAGTTTTTTTGTTGTTTTTTTAAGAAAAGCACTCAGACCTTCTGCCCGCAAGATATCACTGGGTTAAATCACAAACGTTCTTCAGCAGAATGGCAGGTTTCCAGGCTGACAGTATGCGGCATCTGACAGCACCTATTCTCCTTGACTGTGCCGTGGGATAGAAAATGTTCATGTTGTTCCCTGTGGTTTTACATTAAAATGAAACAAGACTTAGAATTTAAATAGCTGCTGAGTTCAGCAGGATGATGCTCCAAGCTTAACTGCCTTGATTTTTACCACAGCAATGTCAAAGCAGCAATAGAGAATTCCACTGACTGGATTTCAGGGGATAAAGACTGTGTGCTGTGCATGTACCAAATTTGTCATACCTGCTTCTGCCTATTAATACTTTAAAACACCAGCGTTCTTTGGGAGCCCCTGACCATTTATTCCTTACCCTGTCCATCATTTGAGGCCATGCAGGCCAACAAACAAACCCTTACTATCTTAAACTGCGGCAAGGGGTTCTAGAATTCTGCCCTTGGGTTGTGCTATCTAAGTGCAAGATGATTTATACATTTGGCAGAATCAAGTAACAACAATTTGCCTGAATATCATTATCTCAGACTGCAGGTAGGAAGAGTTGCAGATCTGAACTCTTCTCCAAGAAATAAATTCCTTGCAAGAATACTGTTTCATTGATATCCCTGGTCTGAACCCCTCCCAATCTTTGCTGGTAGGTTTGGTTTTTTCCTCCCACCACAAGGGAAATTTCAACATGTAAATTTTCCTCCTGCAGCCTGAAGTAGTACAGACCAGGGAAAGCTGTACTACTTAATTCTTCTGGGCTTCAGAATCAAGTTCTTAGGTCAATAATGCTGAAGGGGTTGGATTTCTGTAGTGCTGCATGTGTTAGGTAAAGGTAAAGGGACCCCTGACCATTAGGTCCAGTCGCGACCAACTCTGGGGTTGCAGCGCTCATCTCGCTTTACTGGCCGAGGGAACCGGCGTATGTCATGTGGCCAGCATGTGGCCAGGTCATGTGGCCAGCATGACTAAGCCGCTTCTGGCGAACCAGAGTAGCGCACGGAAACGCCATTTACCTTCCTGCCGGAGCGATACCTATTTATCTACTTGCACTTTGACGTGCTTTTGAACTGCTAGGTTGGCAGGAGCAGGGACCGAGCAACAGGAGCTCACCCCGTCACGGGGATTTGAACCGCCGACCTTCTGATCGGCAAGTCCTAGGCTCTGTGGTTTAACCGACAGCACCACCTGCATCCCTTGCTGCATGTGTTACATGGGGGTAATTACTGTTTCTGTGTGTCTGAGTTTGGGCTGTTAATCTCTAAAAAGTCAATGAATTGGCATCAACTCATAAACGCATGAGAGTAAACCTAAGCTAATGTTCATGTAAGGTCTCCCCGGTGGGCAATTAGGGCAGCCATGTGTCCTACTTTACAGAGGACAGCCCTCTATTGAAGTGAGTCTTCTGTTTGAAGGACTGTCTGGTCCAAGATTTTAGTAATAAATGACGACATGAAGGGAGAACAGGATGAAGTTGTCCATCAGTAGTTAGAACCTGGATAGTAGACTAAGCAGGCATACAGATAACTAGATCAGTCTTCCCAGCTATAGTGAAGTGGTATCAATACATATAAATAAGCACATACAAACCTATGCCATCTTTTGTCATTTTGGGTGAAGAGTAAATAGCCCATGTAGCCCAAGTTGCAGAGCACACGGTCACTCAGCCCACTTCTGGAATCACAAGCCCAGCTCTAGAATTTTCAAATGACATATCTTTACCATGAGCAGTTCTGAATTTGGGCAAAGATGTAGTCAAAGGAGCTCTTGTGATCATACCATTCAGCCTTAGTATTTGAAGATGAAAGCAAAGCCTCCAATAAGTTCAAGAGAAAGAGCAGATAAAATAAGAAAGCTAGAAGGAAAAGATTCACCTTCAGGGAAATTCATTATCTGGAAACTGTTCCCAAAGGTGTGTATTTTTTGGTTAATTATATGTGACAGCAAATTGGATTGCAGCGAAAATGGATCAGCAGTTTTTATTGCACTGATGCCGAATGCTTAGCTCCTCTCTGTATGCAAAAGGCAAGGTTGGTTTGTAATGCTGGAAACTGAGCAGATCCTTTTGATACAACTGGCTTCAATAGAATTCCAGTCCTACAACCTGGGAGGATTGTATACTCTGAAACCAGATGCACGCAATCTGGATCATGCAGAGTTTTCAAATCCCTCCAGTACTATGATAACATCACTTTAACATAACACTATAACTGAGGGGCATCAAATCAGCTACCCCTGATCTAGAATATTTCCGTTTCTTCAGTGGGCTATTAATCACTGTACAAAACAAATCTAGTCAACAGGACTTTTCAAACACATTTAAGAAGGAGCTTAAATACTTGCAACAACAGGCCATTGATGTTTACATGCCAATGTAACTGAAAAAAATAATGTTTCTTATGACAGCTCCCTCAAGTAAAAGTACAGAAGTATTCCTTATTTATAGATGAGCTGACATGTCAACACATTTTGAGTTGAAACTTGGTGTATTTTTTCTTTTTCTTTTTTACTATGAACAAACAAATCTTGGAGAATAAATTATGAATGACATTTGTAGCTATTTAAAGAAGATTTGTTTTGCTTGGCTAGAATTCTACAAATTAGCCCTAAAATGGGTTGCTAGAAATTAGTGTTATTATTGGATACTACTGGGTGTTGTTATTTGATGGCGCGGGGAGGTCATATAAAGATAACTGTTCCCTTGGTCGTTACAGAGAAGGAGAAACACAAAACAGGCAAAATGGCACATTTAGGTGGATCGGCCTATTTTGGTGAGACAGTATGCAGTGTTTTGCATATTTGATGAAGCTATTTGTAAGTTAAAAGACTGGGCATAATTCAATCAAAGTTAAGCTCCAGGCAGCCGAGTCTTGTGCATATCTAGTAGTGTTCAATGGTACTTCCTTACAAATAAGTGTATGTAAAATTACACATATTTTAAAGTCACTGTGATTCATCAGATTGAACACTGTGTTTGTGCTCGTCATAGGTATACTGTATAATGGGAATGAAGTTCATTTCCTGAAACAAGAAAAAGGGGGAGGGGGAATTATTAGTTATTTTCAAAGAGGCTATGATCTAATACATTAACTGTCTGTATTCTAGAAAGCAAAGATAGAATTCTCACATGGGCAGAATTCTATCCTGATTTATTTTTTCTACTCCTTATTTCCGAAGTTTGACAGAGCACTACTGAACTGCCCTAGAGATAGCATCCAAAGTAAGGTGTAACCACATCAAAGAGGGAACCTGTAAGACAGCTATGTCCTCTTTTGGCAAAAGACAGCAGCAGATTCCCAGCTGGTTCGACACTGTCATTAAGAACATGGAAGCTGTTGTCACCGCAAAGCGCAAGGCACTTGTGGACTACAAGTAGACGTCCTGCGAGAAGACACTTGCTGCACTAAGAAAGGCTAGGAGCGATGTCCAGCAGATTGCCAGATAATGTGCCAATGACTACTGACTAAGGCTGTGTCAGTGCATTCAGTTTGCTGCTAACAGTGGCAATACTTGCAAAACGTACAAAGGCATGAAGAGAGCCTTTGGACAAACCATCAGGAAAACTGCACCCCTAAAGGAAAAAGGAAAAAAAAGAGGCAGAATGAAAAAAGAGGTGGAAGAAAGAAGGAGATCTTCATGGTCCTTGCTTACTGTGGATATTATTAAGCAGATTATGACAGAGCAAACAATGTCCCTTAATGGAAAAAAAGAGGCGCTGTAACTCTCTGTTTTGACTTTACACCCAATGGCGCAGTCTTCCACTGTCTCTCAGGACAGTCAGATACCAACAACCATTTCCAAAATGGAAATGTTGGTAGATACTTTCATTTCTTTCTATCTGCCAAGTGAAAATTCCCTGTCCCCAATATTGGATAGTTATTTCCAGTTGATAATTGCTCTTCTCAATAGGAAGGAAACACTTTCCTTCATGGATCCAGAAAGGAAACTACACATTCCCAGAAAATTATGTTCCAAAGAATTTACCGCTGCTAATAGTAATAGCAGAGCAGGAAAAGCCACTGTGCTTACGTCGTGCTGCCTTCTAAACACAGTAATGAACACGTACACTAGGACACAGGAAACCTATATAGAACAATGTGTTGATTATTTGTATTTGTATGGTATTTAGACTTGTTTGTCACTTGTTATGCAGAGGTTTCCATAAATAAAATGCATTATAACAGCAAAGACTCTCCTCCCTGAAAGAGAGGGGAGTGGTTGTGGACGGGAGCCCGAACACCGCTCCTAGCAGGGGGCGTTGCCCCCTGCCTCCAGCTCACCTGGCTGGCACTCACGCTCCCCCCCCCCGGCGGCCGTCCAACCAGGTGCCATGGGGGGGCGTGTCCAGCAGCCTTTATGCTGCAGTGCCAGCCTCTCCTCCGGCCTCATTTCTCTTCGTCGTCCTGTGCGAGTCACCCACCCTCCACTCCCTTTGAGTTAGGGCTTAGGGCATTGGCCTTGCTATGGACCTTAGGTTGGTCGCCCCGGTTGCCCGGGGGGGCTGGTAGGAGTTTTTCCATTTGGCATTAGGCTTTTTGGTTTTTTCGCCTACCTCGTAGCAATCGTCACAACTTTTTGGTGGTATTGGTGGGTAGGTTAGGCATTGGAATAATGTGTTGTGGTGTGTCGAAGTGCTAGGTGTGGCCATCGCCTATGCCTTCAATTTATAGGGGTATTCCGTTAAAGGAATCTGGCGGTCGTGTATTCCGTCCGAAGCCTGCTTGGCGGGAGGCCATGGCACGACCCTCGGTGACATCGGGGTGAGCCTATAGTTGGATTAGCATCAACAGGTGATGAACCCCTGGTGAATAAACCCACTTGTTTCGCGATCCAATGCCTAAGCCAATACCTTTTCATTGCTGTAATCAATAAAGTTGTGGCCTTTTTCTAGCCCATTAACCTTATATCACGTGTCCCTGTGTCTTCATTTTACTTCGCGGGGGTCGGGTCCTCGAACCACAACACATTAATACAAAAGCACATTAGTGTATTTTTGGTCTTTGTGGAAGCCGCCCAGAGTGGCTGGGAAAACCCAGCCAGATGGGCGGGGTACAAATTATTATTATTATTATTATTATTATTATTATTATTATTATTATTATTTAGATATAGATATAGATACACACACACACCAAACAAACATGCACGTACATATATTTTATGGGGCAACATACATACAAGTCGTAAAAACAATTCAGAAATAAACTAAGACAAGCTGATTTTTTAAACTCACAGGCAGCCTCTTTCTGAAACCAGTGAATTAAGTAGTTTTTACAGGGTTCTTCTCATTTTCTCAACTAAAACATGAATTATATTAAAGCGACACTTTTCCTCTGTGGTAATGAACATAGCATGGCATCATCCCTCACATGTGTACATTCGTTAAGCTTTCTAACACCTTCCACTAACACTCAGCCTGCTGAGAAGCCAAGTGCATTAATCAGGATGAGAGTTCTTCATCCTTAAGTGCGAAAAGGCTATATTT
Source organism: Podarcis muralis (assembly GCF_964188315.1). NCBI lineage: Eukaryota > Metazoa > Chordata > Lepidosauria > Squamata > Lacertidae > Podarcis > Podarcis muralis. Next base: position 38,499,379 of record NC_135655.1, read on the forward strand.
AGGTAAAAGACACAAAAAAGAAATTAGTATTTCACTTGAAAGGAACAATTCGCAAATAATCTGTACAGTATTTTTTTAAAGATCAACCTTTCCATGTGTGTGCTCCATTTAGAAGGCTTCATTTGAGGCATAGCAGGCGTGAGGCGGATTAGGAGTGAGTGCTTTGTGGATTGAGCTTTTAAGGACAAAAAGATATTAGTGGAAAACAATTGGGGTCTGCAGCAAAAGATTGCAGTGTTGCAGTCCTTCTGTTCTGTGTCCTAGTCACTCAGCCATGCCTTCTTGCACTGCACTGTACTCCATCCCATTCCCCTCCCCTCTATTCCTGTCCTAGGGTAGGCATGTGTCCCACCTTACAGCCACCTGAAAAGCTGTCAAAGGACCTCCCAATATTTAAAATACATTTCCCTTTGAAGGGATCTCAGGTTCAGGTCTGGTTTAAAGACAAATAAGTGTAAGAAGGGAGAGAAGAGACCTTGATGTTGCCCAAAGGAGTTAGCACTTTGACAGCAGGGCTGAGGAAGCACATTTGCCATAGTCTTCCCCACTATGATATGCATTGTGTTTCTAATTAATCCAAAGTGAGTATGTCTAAATTTGCATCTTTACACATAGATTATCGGATGCATGTGTCAGTGCAAATCTGATTCCTTTCACCCTCCTTTTTTAAAAAAAAAAAAAATGATGCATTTGCTCTTTGGGGGTGATACATGAGTAGCCACTCCAGGTTGTTCCTCATTATGGTTCCCCTCCCCAAATATTTTTTGTACTTTTGCTGACACTTCCCTCTTGTGTGGAGGTAGTGCTGTTTTGGATACATAAGAATCCATACCCATCTCTAACCTGCAGAAATAGAGAGAGAATGACTGGTTAGTAGGCCAGACTCTTCCTTGTCTATTGATCCTCAGATGGTCAATAGTGGCAAGAGACAGGAGCTGAGGGTCATATTATGGTGTGCACATCAACAGAATGGTATAAATTTGGAGTCTTAAGAAAAGTGGCGGGGAGGGGGAGAAACTTAGGACTCTCGACGGTGTGACTGGAAGTCATAACTGAATGTCAGGAACATGCCTTTCCAAAGCGACAGCGAAGACTCCAGAGAAGAAGGGTAGCCGGCTGAGGGGAGTGGAGGCTTGATATCTTCCCACATTGAGAGTGAGGTGAGCCCTTCCCACTCAGGAATGCAGGCTATAAATCCCCAATACAGCACAGGGTGGACAGAGCCCGCTTCAGAGGAACAGCCGCTGTTAGATTCAGCTAAAGAAGAGGAGGAGGGGGCAAGCTGTTCCCGAATCTCCTCTTGGTAGGTGAAAGAGTAGAATACAGGCACAACGCCAGCCCAGCAGGAGGTGGGGCAACCGGTGGAGGATATCCTGCTGGCGATGGCAGAGTCACCCAGTGGGTCCAACTGCCTCATCAGGAGAGGATTGAGCCAGGAGAGCTCGGACTGAAACTACTGTGTAATTACTAAATAAATCTAAGAGTAATAAACCTGCCAGCTTGCCGTGTCTTGGTGTGAGAGAGACATCGTAAATCCTGACACTGAAATTGTGTTGTAAGAAATCAATTTACTTTATGTCATCTGTTTTATCCTTTGGTTTTCCTCTTCTTTTCTTCTTTCTTTGTTAACTGTTTTTTTTCTTTTTAATAACTAATAAAGCGATTTTAAAAAATCAGCTGAATGTATGAGGGAGTGGTTACAACAGGCCTCTGTCATTTCAGATTTCTTGGTGCCTAGCCTCTGAACAAGAATATTGGAACACATCAATTCTTATTTCTTGCAGGATCTCTCAAATAAACCTACTGGAGATGTAGCCACCATACCATTTTCCTTTGTCCCATACAAGTCAAAGGGGTGCATTCGCCCCAGTGATTTGTATGGCAGAAGATAAAATGTAATGGCATGTGCTTGGTATAAACACATCAGAACTAGAAGCAGCTCACCCACTAGGGTGGAAACACATTGCTAGAATCTGGGCAGGTGTGCCACTACACTTACTGAGTGGGTTCGGCCAGAGGGGAGGTTGATGTGGTGTGGGTGCACCAGCAGGAGTACCACATTGGCTCCACCACTGCACTCCTACTATGCTGACTTCCCCACAACCTGTCCCTCCTGGCAAACTGCAGCAACACACCTGCCAGGAAGCTAGCATTGTGGCTGCATCCCACCAGACAAGTCACTGGAACACAACATTAGCTGGTCTCCATAATGTGTACAATCCACTCTTTTAATTCTCCTTCTCCTTCTCCTTCTCCTTCTCCTTCTCCTTCTCCTTCTCCTTCTCCTTCTCCTTCTCCTTCTCCTTCTCCTTCCCCTTCCCCTTCCCCTTCCCCTTCTCCTTTTCCTCCTTTAGCACTCCTTCCTCATACTTATTTAAGGATAAAATCTAGCAGAAGAAATTTACAGGGGCACTTCAGCAGACTAACAACATTCTAAAGTCTGTCATGCAGAAAATGTTCAAAAGTACTAATTTAACTGCAAGACCCTTGTAAAGTCGTACCCCCTGTACTCCCTTATTGGGGGCCCTTTGCCAGTGTTGTCATTCCCTGGCATTTATTCTTATCATGAGGGGGGCATTGCAAAAAAAGGGCAGGGGAGCTTTTGAACCTAATCAGTTTTAACTGATTTTGAAATATTGCACTAATTTGAAGTGGAAATTATCAGCTTGACAGTGAAATATCAAGGAATAATTGTATTCAACTTAACACACAGCCCAGCAATTTGAATCCATGAGTGACATTGATAGTAGTAGCAGTTGGACCGCCTGGTCCACAGAAGTGTAAATACTTCATTCCTCATTTTTAATGCAAAGGGTTTGAAATATTAATTAAATCAATTAAATTTCTCAGAAAGCATTTTTACGTGACCAGGGATCTCTCCAAACAACATTTAGCCATCTTTACAGAAGAAAGCAACATTTCAAAGTTTTGCATTGACAGCCTTCAAGCCCTGGATTCCCAAAGAAACTGAAACAACATACCATATATGGAGGTTTGATGGGACAAAGGTCATACACATTTATCACATTTGCACTCTGTACTTCCTCTAGGCAGAATGCATACCCTCTCCCGCCAAGTAGAAGCCAGAGCGGTGGAACCAGCCTTAAGAACCTAAGAGCATAATACAAACCAGATGGATCAGGCTGCTGGCTCATCTTGTCCAGAATTCTGTTCTCTATCTATTTCCTCCATGCCATGTATAATTTATAAACTTTGATCACTCACCTTTTCTCTAAATGAAAAAGCCCCAAATGCTGCGACATTTCCTCATAGGTTTGCTGCTCCAAATTGTGTAATGTGTTTGATTGATACAAGACAGGGTGTTGGGGGGAGGGGGGACCAATATATTATGTTACTGCCTTAAATAACTTTTGGAAGATACAGTACTCTACTGCAAACTGATATTATTTGCCAGAGAGATGCCACTGGCTGAGGCTACTTCCTGCGTTGACAACAGTGCAAAGTTGCTCCTTTGTCTCTGATCATGACACCCTTTGGCCTAGACACTGTCCGTCGACCCAAAGAAGCCTTGTGGTAGCTGGTCATGCCCTGGCTGAACTTAACACCCTCCTGTCCTTTTCAATTGTCTGATTTGATGAATCCATAAAAACTGGATAAAAATGTACAGTCACCCAGACACAGAGTCCTTTGTGAGCTTTGAAGTGCACACAGAATTTCTGCCTAGCTTGGTGCGCACACACACCCCCATTTCACCCAGTTCTTTTTCCAGTGGGGGATTGGTGAACTATAGCAAGCAAGTAACCCCATTTCATGGGGATTCATTTGTCTTTTTCATTTTCTTTTATCATCTTATTTCTCTATTCTCTCATCATGAGGCTTGACAACCATATGTCAGGAGTGCTCTGATGATGTTTCCTGCTTGGCAGAGGGTTGGACTCGATGGCCCTTGTGGTCTATTCCAACTCTATGATTCTATGTTTTACTGGGCAGGGTTCACCTAACCTGGGGCCAGCCCAAGATATTTTGGCACCTGAGGTGAACCACAAAATGGCATCCCTGCCCCACCAGGGAAGAGGAGGTGGCTGAGCCAAGGGGGCACAAAGCAACAACACCACCAAATTATATTTATATGGTAAGGTGAAAGGTAAAAGACATCTACTCAAAGTACCAAAAGGAATTATTGTGGAAATAAGGGGGGAAAGGGGGGCAAATTTTGTCCTCATGCAGGGTGCCATACTACCAAAGTCCACCCCTGCAATCTTTCCTCATAATGGGGTAGAGCTCCACACCCCTGGTCATTCTGCTTCACCTTTTCTACACCTTTTCCAGTACTTCTAGTGGCTAGAGAAGTGGAATGTTTCGGTTCTCAGCCATGCTCCATTATGCACATGGCTGTGGCCCTATATTTTAAGGCACCCACCCCTTTGTATGAGCTAAAGTTCCCATTCATATCAATGGAAGTGGCGACCCCAAGATTACGAAGGCACACATGGAATTGCCTTCTCTACTGTAGGAAATGGGGTGGTGCCATTGTGTCTGCCAGCCGGCTTTGTGCTGCTTGGTGTGATTGCAGGCCAAGAGACCCTAACTTAGCATCATCTTCTCCCTGCCCCCCCCCAACTTTAAAACAAGGGGTGGAAATCAGCTCACATATTCATTGTGAGCATGAATGAGATAAAGCACTCTTCATAATTAAAAAATGGATATACAAGTTTCATACCAAAAAAAATAGAAACTGCTTTAAAAATAGGCAAACAAAAATTGCCACATAGATTCGGTCATATTGTGCATAATTATTTAAGCCCTATTTAACACAAAAACTAGTAAACCAGCTGGTTGCACTGGCTTATAATCACTGGAATTAAAACACACACATACGTACACACAACTATACAATGCAGAACCACAGCATGGTCAGAGTGTAACCTACATCATCCCATGTCCCCTCCTCAGTCCTACCTAACAGGATTCAACATAATCTCTTGAACTTCATTGATCCTAAATAACCAATAAACACTCAGCAACGTCATTTGTAAGCAAAGTTATCCAAGCATTGACAGGTCTGATGGATGCAGATATAGAGAGATATTAGATTAAAACTGTGGATTGCTTTGAAATCATTGTAAACACATTTATACGCTAATCCTCTTCTGCTCATCAGATTTCATTTCCTATCAGTTTCTGCTTCCTTCTGAAACAGAATTTCACTTAAAGATAAGTGAGATATGACCCGCTTTCCTTAAAACCTAAGAGATAAAATTGCTAAGGAACATCTAATTAGTTGCAAGGGAGGGGAATCAGACAGACTGGAATTGGTTTCGCTGAAGTTCCATCCTTCATGTATGAAAATATATGCTTACTCTGGTTTCAAGGAATTTGTTTCTCTTGCGAATGCAATGCTCTCTTTCCCTATCCTTTCAAAGCCACTGTGACATGGAGCTCTTGCATCAATGGGCTTCCATGTGAGTGGGGCGGAAATCTCACTGCCGTTTGTATGTACAGAAGCTTGCCCTTCATCTGTTTGCTACCAATAAAAAGTAGCATAAAAAAACTATTCAGGGAAATTCCTATGCAGATATGCCATCATAAACAACAAAGACAGACACCTCAGCACAGACTTTGGTGTCTCTGAAATCACCCAAACACAATCAATGTTTTCATCATGTACCAGGAGTGTCAGCTTGGCCCTGTGACCATGGGTGCCCAGCGCCATGGGTGCCATGCAGTGTGCATGGCCCTGGCACCAAAATTTGAGGGTGCCTGGCCCCTTCATGGGGAATTTTGTGAGTGCTCAGGCACCCAGGGAGTTGGCACCTATGTCATGTACCCAAGATGATGCCAAGCATCACTGTCAAATTTGCAAATGTGTTTTGTATTTCTGGAAAAGAGGGGATCTATCTCCAGCACGTGTGTTACCAAGACCATAACTTTCAGTTGCCATTCCTTTCTGATTTATGACAAAATAGCTTTTCTTCTGTCTGGGTGCTCTGTGAGTTAGTTACAGAACCAGAATGCAGTTAGAAAAGACCACAAAGCCCTGTAGTCTAAGCCGCTGCACAAACATAGGAGACTCCATCCACCAACTCTCCACAGATTGAGCATAAGTGGTCCAAAACATAGGTCCCAACTACACAAAACGGTAGATCATGACAGTAATATGTAAATATGTGTTTATTTTATTTAGTTTTGCATGTGGGTTGTTTTTTTCATTGATGAATTCATTGTTTACCTTCTGTTGCGCTCCTTTGGAAGAAAGGTGATTCATTCATAACAATGGTGATGATGTTTGGAATCTTATGAGTGGAACACACCACACAAACTTCTTCCTTAAAATGCAGTCGGGCATTTGGAGTATGCGACAGGGAGAAAGGGGCCTTATGCTTTCCCCCACACCCAATATAGATCACCTCCCACCCCCCACAAGCTTCTATTAGCAGCAGAAGATGGAACACACAGACATACAATTGTGCCTTTAGGTTTTCTCTTCTGTGGCTTATCGCAGCTTCAAAGGAGATTTAAATCAGGCAACTGGTGCAGGGACAAAGGGCTTATCCCTGCATTGTGGCTACAATTCCAATCTGTCTCTCTGTCTCTCTGTCTCTCTGTCTCTCTGTCTCTCTGTCGCTCTCTCTCTCTCTCACACACACAGCAGCTGATTTTCAACAAAGGAAATTACATTGGGAGTTACAGAAGTCCATCATAACATGCCCTTTGGCCTGTGGTGGCAGGAAGAAGGTCCATCATAAAATGCCTGCAGAGTAAATCAATCCAGGTGACTCAAGCAACCCTCATGCACAGAAGAACTGTACCAGGATACCCCAAGTGATGGTTAAGATGGATTTAAAGCATTTAATCACATGTACAACTTCACTTAGCAAAGGTAACAATGTTTGCTTTAGCGGTCAATAAGAACAGGATAACAGTGGAAACCAATTTGCAAAATCCCACCCCACTCTTCCCATTCAGACTCTGGTGTAGTCTTCTGAGACCTGGTGCCTTCCAGATGTTTTGCACTACAGCTCACATCATCCCAAGACTGATGTAGCCCAAAACCTTTGGAGGACACCTGGTTGGAGAAGGCAGAGTGACCAAGGAACAGGATCCAGCAGAGCTGTAAATAAGAGTAGGATTGATTCTAAAGTACAAGGGTCAATGGAACTACAAGGAGAACAGGTTGTCCCTCGCCCTCGTAGTGTCCTTCAATTTTGAACTTCTCCCATATAACTGAATGGCTGCTACTCACTTCAGTGGGGTAGATATCAAAGCTTCGCACTTCATGACAATTTGCAGGGAAAGCACAACTGGATGGGACTATTACAATGTGTTCTACAGACAATGCGGAAACTTCAACAGGTACCAAATGCAGCAGTCCCCTTAGTTCCCAAATAACCGAAAGACTGTCTCCATCCCTGTGGACCTTTTTGGGTATTAAGATCTGCAGAGGGTCTCTTGGTAGCTCTACCACCCTTAGAAGTGTGGGAATGCCAGCCTGGGAGGGGGCTTTCTCTGTGGCTGCCCCTAAATTGTGGAACTCCCTCCACTGTGGAGATGTCTTTAGTATCTTCCTTGTACAACTTCTGAAGATACACCTCCCCATCCTGGCCTTTAACAATTAAGATATTTTGTTTTGTAGGACCTACCTCTTTTATCGAATTTAAACTGTTTGGTTCTATCTGAAACAGTTTTTCTAGCAGTAATGGTTTTATCTTGTTTTCTGTTTGTATATTCTGTTTTCCTATTGCAATCTGCCCTGAGACCGTATTGTTAATTAACTATACCTGGAACTTCACTCCTGTTCATGGGTGGACTGCTTTCACGTGTACGAATCCTGTAGGGCAGCAATGTGTGTCTGTATGCAGAGGACAAAGAGATGTGCTGCATTCCCACCTCCCTGCAAAGGTCCCCACACACTACCAGTCATTGCAGATAATACTGTGGGCTAGACAGACCATTGGTCTAATAAGGCAGATTCCTATGTTCCATGACACATTGGACCTCAACCTCTAGAACAGTATTTCCCAAACTTAGGCCTCTAGCTGTTTTTGGACAACAACTCCCATCATCACTAGCTAGTAGGACGAGTGATCAAGGATGAAGGGAATTGTAGTACAAAAACAGCTGGAAAGGAGAAACAAATTTTGGAAACACTATTCTAGAATCACATTTGGGGGAACTTGTTTTTATAAGTGGCCTTAAGTGCTCTCTAGACCAGCGTTTGGAAACCTGTGATCCTCTAGATGTTGGACTCCATTTCCCACAAGCCCAAGACATGCTGTCAATGGTCAGAAATGATGGGAGGGAGCTTGTAGCCTTAACAACCTCTGGAGTGCCCCAAGTTGCCCAGCCTCAAATCGGACAATAATGTAATATAATATACAGCCCTGTCTGGGAAGTATGTGGACAACTTTTGCCAAATGACATTCAAAACAGTTTTTCTTATATTAGAGATAATACAAGAATCCTTGTACAGTTCCTCACTAATGTCTGTTACGACACAGGTTAATGTCTAACACAGATAATTTGATGGAGGTCACGAAAGCAAGGACACTGTAAAGACAAGTCAGCCCATATCCTGTCTGCTTTTCTTTCTTCCTTTTTTCCCCTTAATACCAGCAAATCCTTCTTTCCCCATTTTGATATTTTGTAAATTTCCTTAATCTTCTTCTCATCATAACCCTTCATCCTAATACATTTTCTGCAATCCTGACCAATTTTCAGAGCATCCAATTCAAAACACAGTACGTTATGTATTTATTATTCAAGCAGGAGATTGCAATGCTTTGTTGTTGTTGTTGTTGTTGTTGTTGCTTTATGCTACTTAATTGTAGTTAAAGGCAAAATTAGTAAATCCCTGACAGGTTCCCAAATAAAATTAGCTTTAAAACAAACAACACAAGCATTTATCAAACAATAAATGTTTATCTGAAATTTGAACTCCTCTCTAGTTCAAGAAGCAACCTCTCCACCCCCACCCACTGCACACATTTTAAGGTTTTCATTCAACAGAAATGTACCAGAAGCATAGCATCAAATCTGCTTAGAACAGATTTGTATTAAGCTATATTATGAAGCCTCCTCAGAGCAGGGAACGTCACACTGAATGTAATGAATGGAGGGGGGAAATGAATAGATCAATTTCATTGTAGTTTGGTATGGTAAACTTTTGAGTTAACTTTACTTGGAAGCAAGTTGTACTGATTTATATGTGCCTTCCAAAAATTGGCGCTGAAGCAGCTGTAACAGAGCCTAATACCCTAACCCTTTCCCCCCTTGTGTTCCTTCCCTCCTCCTTCCTTCCACACAGGCACCCCACCCTTCCTATCACAGTTTCCAAACTAACCACGGTTGGTGTTATGTGGGTATTTACGGCCACCATGGTTAGCTTAACCCAGAATTTCCAAATCTGCTTCTAATCCCAGCTGCAACTTGCTATTGATTCTGCCACTGAAATAAGATTCTGTTTTTGTTATATACATATGTATTTATTGGAGTTTTTAGCAAAATTTATGGGGTTGTGAGTTTCCATGAACAACAATACTGTAGTATTCCATGCACGCAAACACTTTTGCACAATTGGCTCATGTTAATATTCCATTTTATTCCCATCCATTTGCATGTTTCCAATCTAGTAAACAAGATGTGCATTGCCTATATAAAAGCTGCTGTAGTGAAAAATAAAAGTCACTGGCATTGCTTTTTAGTATTTACCCTTTTTGTGCTTTTCACTAAAAGCATTGAAATGTATCGTCTGACAGGTTTCAAGGCATGCCTTCACCATTATTTTCTACATATACTACCAAGAACTTAAAACATGGACCTAACACTATGGAATCTGTACACATTAAATTATGCTGAGCATGATCCAGAACTAGTGAAATCCATTGGTATTTAGCCACTGACATCAGTGAGTTTAAGTTGGTTCTTTCTACACAGCCTATTGTTTATTGTGCATTACAGTTTACTTATTATTTTTACTAATACTATTACTACCACTATTACTGTGGCTAGTGTTGCTTCTGTTAATACTACCACTACCACTGCTGCTGCTACTACTACTACTATTACTACTAGTACCAATAATGTAATTCCCATGTAAAGGAGCTGTTTAAGGTTATCCCAGTGGTGTATAAAAAGAAAATCAGATTTGCCTATGTATAAAAAATATTCTTTAGGAGTTTGTTATACTACCGATGGAGATCTTTAGCTGCCATGTTTGCCTTCTAAAAATAACATTCATGCTCTGCAGTTACATATTATTAGATAGTAGGAGTATGCACTGAAACAGTCACAAGTACTTTCTAATGGAGGGAGGGATCCATAATCAATTAAAAACCATTCATTTTAATGAAACGATAATGAAAAAGGCATGTTTTAAAGCAGCCCATATCCTTCCTCTACCTCACATGTTGACGCAACCTCATGATGACCATTATTTATAAGAGACAGAAAGGGTTAAGCAGCAAATTGGCACTGCAATCCTAAATGCACTTTCTTGAAAGTAGCACAAGCTGATTAGAGGGGATGACCTGATTTACACATGCACCACTTGTTGACTGGCTTGCATGTGTGAATAGTTCATACAACATAACACAGCTGCTGGGACGTTTTAATACCACTTCAAAGCACAACACTTTTCAGTGGAGTCAGCTCCCAAACTGGTAAGTAGCCAGTCTTCAGGTGTACAATGTCCACATGTAGAAAAGCCAAGGGGCATACACACATGTGTGAACCAGCCTGGCGTTACATCCCAGCAAGTGTATTTAGGATTATCGATTTCAGACTCAATCCACCAAGTGCTGCTCCCACATTAGCCTCAATGAAGTAAGAATGAGTTGCTCACAGACATTGTTCCATGGACTGGAATCCAACTTCAGCACTTCATTCACAGCTTTAGTCTGATAGAAGTAGCTGCCTACAGTAAACAACTATGGCATTGAGTGGCATGCCCTGAATTTTCCAAGCATTTTCACAATAGCAATGACATCTCTGCACTGAAAGGTGGTCAGATTTTACAAGTGTAAAGCACAATACAGTGGTCAATGGGGTTTTGCTTCAGAAGTCTACAAAGAAATGTACATTTAAATAAATGCAAACTTACTGCCAAAGCTTGTCTGTTTCAACAGGCAAGCATATGTCCATGTGAAGTGAACAATGAATACCATTCTAAAATGGAAACACCCTTGTTTTCATCAATAACAATAAAATGTGTTCAGTCTTAACAGTTTCCTATCTGTTAGTAATGGATTACCTTGGTTCAAAGCTCAGTGTGCACTGAGCTTTTAAGACCAATCTAGTCCACTGGTTATCCCTGTCCTTTGTGCTTCCCAATGCAGCTCAAGTTGCCTTGAACATTTAAGGAAAGACAGTGTATAAATAAACAAACAATAGCCCTGTGTGGTTAGTTACACATGGCTAGTTGCACCAAAACGTGGATGGAAATGGCCGCGTGTACATTCTATTGAAAGCAGACAACATATCCATATTCAAATCTGATTTTACTCCCACCCCAATCCAGAGGAGGAGATTCCTTGATATGGACTGGGCTGGGCCTGATTTTAGGATGGCAGACTAATGTGGATATGAAGGAAACCTAGATGTGGGTTAAAACCAATTTCACTCGCATTTCAAAAGTGTTCTGTCATGGAAAGCCTGGTGTGTCAGGGATAGTTCGTATGAAAGGTTGGGAATTATGTGCGCCCGCTTCACACATTACAGTAGAAGCGGTGGGGGGGGGGGGGGAGAAGTGTGAGGCACTCCTTCTCCTTTCCCAACTTCCAGGCAATTTGTGAATTGGATCTCAAATCAAGATATATGCACAGTTACTGCAATGCACCATGCATTTGATCATACAGACAACCCAGTGAAAATGGTCTGAGCCTTGAATAAGTGCCAATTTATCCAATTAGATTGTTTATGGGATGGCCTCCGTGACCTATAAAGTCCTGGTGAAAGCAGGGGAGGGGATCCCATTCACATATAGGGAATTTAACATAATGCAATCAATACTTAGAAATATTACGATTTCTGTAATCTAAATTTTCCAGGCTACTTAAAGTTGGTTTCAGTGACATTTTGGGTTCCCAAAACAAATTCCTATGTGTTTATGTACTTGAATGCTTTAACCAATTTTTGTTTGTGTGTGACTGTGTGTGTGCGTGTGTGTGTGTGTGTGCGTGCAGACAACACTGTCAACGTCCAGGTAGTTGAAATTATATACTTGAAAAGCATACTTCTCTGTCCCTGAAGGGCTCACATTATGAAAAATGATAAGGAAGTTAAGGGTAGAGAGAGAGAGATTATATATAATATTCACACACACATGCATATACACACAAATAGTAAAACCTGCATTTTCTGGATCATGCTGCATCTCCTACTTATCCAAATTCATTGCCCTACTATAGCACCATGTCATTGTAAAAAACAACAACCCAAAATCATATAAATGTTTCATATCCAAATGTTTTGGATATTATCCAGGCCATGAATATAAAAGAGGCTGTAATATAATAATCCCTATGTTCTAGATAGATATCCATATAAATTTCATCTTCATATAACAATGCAATGCTAGTAATATATATTTATATATAGTATGTATATATAAAAGAAAGTTAACTTTCTATTTTACAAAAAGGCAATTATTTTATTATCAATATAGTTATCAGCTGCTTTTTTTACACCATTGCAGTAACTAAAGGAAAGAGGAAAGGGGAAGCTTGATTAAAATAAAAAGTAGATATAAAACCCTGTGGTTTCAAGTTGGGATCCCTTGCCAAGCCTTTGACTAAATACAGTTAAATTCTTTAACTTCAAGTATGGCACTTATATAAATAAGAGCAAAGAGGCGGTGACATATATTCACAGTTAATAGCGATAAATTCTACTCCTTTGGTATATGTGTCCAAAAAAAAAACCTGTCGGTAAATACATAACTTGGCTGAACTTTAGATCAATCATTTGTATGCATATAGCAGGGAGCTGTGGTTTATTTATTTGTTTATGAATTTGGTAGATCACAACTAGCATAATAATGATTAAGGTCTCTGGTGTAAGTAGGCAGGCAAACAAAAAATAAATAAATGGCAAAAGTATTTTCAGCACTACCGTTTCTTGTGTAGTTGGTTTTTGTACAAAAACAAGGATAGAAAAATGCTAACCATACACAGTAATCAACTGTGTGATGCTGACCATGTAAAGTCAGGCATCCATCAGATGAAGCTCATGGATGTACTAACAGGCTTCACGGTCAGATGCCTGGACAGTGCAAATCTCTCCCTCGGCTTTTATAGACATGCTTGCAATTGAGTATTGCTATGACCCCCTCCCCAAACCCTCCCTCGAGAAATGGCTCCCTTGCCGTTTTTCAATATAACATTCTAGACACATTTCCCATCAGTTAGGAACATTTTCTTGTCCTCGTGACGGTTGAAAAGATGCTCCAGTCAACAAATAGCAATGGACCACTCGGGGGAGGAGATAACTGAGCTGTAAGGCCAGATTGAAGTTGTTGTATAGCTGTTCTCTTCATCAGTCTTTGATTTAGCACACAGTTTTGTATCTGGTTTAGAAAGTGCAGATCAAGTACCTTAACGGCTTTCTTGGTGGTTTGAGGAAATGATTGCTTCAGCAATGTCCTTTCCCTAACGCTAATGCGCGGTAGGTCAGTGATCCCCAGCAAAGTCTTCTGGTTCTGCCACAGCCTCACACGTAAGCAGAGTCACTGGACTGAGTCCTGCCAAAGTTAGGCACACTCATACGTGGCAGGTCTTTGTTTCTGATTTCATAAATGGATTTCCGTTTCGCTTGCACTCCCCTCACTGCCATTTTGATCTTTCTCCAGCCCAAGTGGTTCAGTTCGGCCAAGTTGAGCACCACACAAATGCCACTCACGGCAAACATGAAGACCAAGAAGACTGTCTTCTCAGTGGGCCTGGAGACGTAACACTCCACTTCCTTAATGCAAGGATACCTGTCACATTCGTACATGGATGGGACATTGAATCCATACAGGAAATACTGTCCCACTAAAAACCCAATCTCCAGGGCATTTCTGAAGACCACCTGAATGATATAAAACCTAGAGATGCCTTCTTGCCGCCTCATCTTTGACTTGGTGGTTCTAATAGCTGGGTTGGGAATTTCCTTTACTTCCAAGCAGTCAGGTTCTGCCTCCTTGGTGGAGTTCTCCGTGTTCTGCAGCACCCCATTGACAATGGTATTCTTGATCTTCTTGCTGTCGTCCCTCTTCATGGAGTCCTGATCCCTGTCCAAAGTGAGGAAGACAGTGGAGTACCTCCTTTCCCTCTGCTTGGCAGATTGGTGAACAGAATATGTTATAAAGCAGAGGCTAGGAGTGCACACCATGATGATCTGAAATACCCAGTATCGGATGTGAGAAATGGGAAATGCTTGGTCATAACATGCCTGGTTGCAGCCTGGCTGCAAGGTGTTGCACACAAACATAGTCTGCTCATCGTCGTACACAGTTTCTCCTACAATGGCCACAATAAGAATCCTGAAGATCACCACCACGGTCAGCAGAATCCTATAAAACAAAGGTTAGATGAGTGCACATTTACAGGGCAGAAGAGGAATACTGAAAAAAATCACTACTATTTTAAAGAAGGCACATGAATGGAGTATAGCTCTGCTGGTAGCCACTAGCCAAGTTAGTCAGAAGCACAACTTCTGTGTTCAGAGACAGTGTGGTTATTATATGGTAAAACCATAAAAGTCATGATGGGTGCTCAACTTGCTCCTGTCTGGCCACAGTCAGAGATATCCATTAGATATGTATTAGATGCCCTAGCAGGCATTGCTGATGCCCTAGAAGGGGTTCAGCAATCTGCCTCTGTATATTCTTCCCACAAACAATGTAAATATTTTTATTTGCAAAGACCTCTCCAGGATATTACTTGTTATCCCCTCCTTTTTTTGCTATTTTTATTTACACTTCCTCTGTGGCTGTGCACTAGCTTTTAGGAACCATTTTTATTCTACATTAATTTGGGGACTTTTAAAGTAGTGAATGTGATTCACAAATTTATAAAATAACCAAACCGATGCACCACCGGTCAAATCCAGCATGGCATTTCTTATATTCTTTGAATTTAAAGAGGTTAAGAAAACGCAGGCTATTTTCAATCATTATGGGGAGCTGTCCAGTGCTGATCTTGTATCTCAGTCAACGATCAAACTTCTCCGCTTTTCTTAAGTGGCTTGACCAAACAAAAAACAAAAAAAATGATTGCCTAAGCAATGTACTTATCCATACGGATGTTTACAGCAAACAGAAGGAAATGCTTGCTTGGTTTATTTGAGCACAAATCTTACTTTGGCTTATACAAGGGAGAATCTATAACCACAATGACAGTTCTAAGCAGCCAGTTGTGTGCGTGTTTTTCTCCTGTACCTCAAGTGTCCGAAAACAGATGTCGGTCAAATAAAAGAGAGTGGCACCTCTCCCACTTTCTACGGTATGCAGCATATTGATCAAACCATAAATGAGAGGAGGGAAGCAAATCAAAGGTAAGGGAGCTCACTTGTCCTTACTTTACCCTTGCATTTTGCCAGCTGCAATCACCAGCTAGATAATAATACGACTCTTTGAAAGTGACTCATTCTAAATATTACTATTATCATTATTATTACTATTATGCTACCTAACAGCAAACATCATCCACATCTTCTGTCTCCTTTAAATGTGCATTCAGTCATTCGCTTTTCTTTTTTAATGAATAAGCCGACGGGGGTGGGAAGGGAAGGGGGGGATGGATTATATCGAAGGTTAAGAGAGTCCCGTGCACTAGCAGTGAACTCTGAAACAAAGCAGAGAAGCGATTTGGAGGGAGTGGGGGGGGGGAGCGCAGTCCTGTGCGGTAGCAAGTTTGCCAAAGAAATAATTGGGAATGTCGAAGGGGGTTGGGAATGGGGGTTGCTGGGAAATCCGGTGCTTCAAGGTGTCCGGTTGGGCTGCGGCTTCCTCCCCCCCCCCCAACTCCCCCGGTCCCGCAGGAATCCAGGGGACTTCCTTCCAAGGCGATGCCATTTAGGATGGCGGGCAGGGAGCGCGCGAGGGAGCGCAGCGTCCCCGTGGAGCTCCCTCCGCCGCAGGAGCCCGGCAGGGTCAAAGAGGGCGACGGGGAGGGAGGCGCGCCGGGAGCCGTCGGGCCGCTTACCTCCCTATCATAGTGGAGTGCTGCTGGACGGCGGCTTCGAGGAGTCTCTCTAGGATGGTCCATTCCCCCATCGCGGTTCATCGGGAGGCGAAGGCTCGGGCAGCGGCGGCAGCGCAGGAGCGGCGGCGGCGGCGGCGGCGGCGGCGGCGGCTGCGCTCCGTCAGCCACGGCGGCGGTGGCGGCGGAGACGCGCGTTCCCGGCCCGAGCCGCCCGGCGTGCGCAGGGAGGGACGCTGCCCCACGGCCGGGCGGGCTGCCTGGCAGGCGGGGCGGCTGCCGGGAGCCAGCCTGGGCGGCGATCGCCTGGCGCAGCGCAGCCCAGGCGGAGGTCGCCTTCAGTGTCTCGCCGCCCGCCTCCCGGCCGCCTTTAAGTAGGCTCTGCTTGCGTCACGGCCAGGTTGGAGGGGAGCAGCCGAGCGGCGGCGCCACAGCCCGAGAGGGATCGCCAAAGCCGACCCCCACACAGCGCCGCCGCCGCCCCCGAGGACCCTTCCAGCGGGCGGGGTGGCGTGGGGTGGGCGCCCATCTTCCCCACCCCGCCCCCCGACGAGAGCTGCGCCTTTGGGGAGGGGGCGGGCAGAGGGATGGGGGGCCCCGACGACGCGCCTCGCCATCCACGGAGCAAGGAGGAGGTAACGAATGGCGCGGAGGGGACTGGGGCCTCGGGGGATCCCGAGACGCCTCGCCAGCCTCCCCGGGGCCGGATCCGGGCGCCTGCCTTTCTTCCGGGCTGTTTCCCGGGGACTTGGCCTGCGCCGCGTCCTTGACAAGGGAAGGCGTGTGGGGAGGGAGGAAGGGAAGGAGGGACGCTTTCCTTGCTCTTCGCCAGCCCAGCTAGACGGGAAGAGGAGGCGAGGCGAAGGCGCAGCAGCCTCCTTCGCGCCGGAAGGGAGGGGAAAGCGAGGCTGAGGCATCGCATCCCCGCAGATCAGGAGCTGACACCCCCCTCCCTCCCCACGATTGCCGAGCAGGACGGACCTCCGCTGGGGACGATCGCTGCTCCGGACGCCAGGTCGGGGGGCGCCCTCGACGCCGAAGCCCCCCCCCCTCCCCTGCGGAGAATGGCGCCTCTGCTTCCCCAGGCTGGGCGCGTGAGAAACCTCTCGCACGGTAAGAGCGCAAAGGCCGCCATCCTTTCCTTGGTCTCCCTTGGCTCTTCGCTGCAGCAGCTCTGGCAAAGGGAGACCCGAAGAGGACACGCGTTGAATGCGCCAGGAGCCCTCCTGCCCTGGGACTGGCTTGCCAAGTGGGAATGCCAGTCGCCAGCACCATCTGGGCACACCTGCTGAGGCCCCAGCAGCTAGGAAGGCCCACTCAGGAGGTACAGCTGGGCCTGGAGAGCTTGGGCCCCACTTGGTTGGAGGGGGTGCAACCTCATCTGCAACTTGCAAGGGAGGGCAGGTTCACACCATGCGTTTTAAAGGGTCTTTAACAGATGCTGCGCCCCCGCCCCCCCCAAGAATTCTGGGCTCCATAGTTTGTTATAGGTACTGAAAGTTGGGAAGAGACCCTCACAGAGCTACAGTTCCCAGTACCCTTAACAAACCACAGCTCTCAGGATTGCTGGAAGGGGGAAATCCGTGACTGTTAAAGTGATGTAAGGGTACTTTAAATGTATGTGGATGTCAACTGAGTTTTGGTGGCTGCAAAGAATGGCCCAATCAGCCTGGATGTCGCTGAGCCTTCTCTGCACCACCCAGAGGGAGAGCACAGGTGAGCTCGAGAAGCCTCAACATCATAAGAGAATAAGGCAGCTGGATCAGGCCCAAGGTCCATCTGGTCCAGCATCGTGTTCCCACAGTGGCCAACCAGATGCCTGTGGGAAAACCTCTTGATCTTTCACCCAATATAATGGAGGACATAGGGGCATTGCCTTACCAATCTCAGTCAATTGCCCGTCTTCTTCCTTACAAACAGGCCAAGGAGTGGCACTGCTGCTCCGCTTCTCCTTAGTCTCAGTGTTGCCCCTTGTAGAATTCAGCAGGGAGGAGAATGGGGACATTGCCTGTCATTGCTTCTGACTCCATCGACCTGTCCAGGTGTGGACACCAGCTGCAACTGCCTTGGCTGCAGGCAGGTGGAGGGATCAGTCACGGTTTGCCTCCCTCTCCCTCTGGGAGGTTCAACTTGCTCACACCCTCTGCCTCCCTGGGCTGGGCTGGGCTGCATGGGCAACAGGGCACAGCAGGCTGCGCAGAGTGAGCAAGAGATCACCTGTGTAAAAGATCTGTGGTTGCTTCTTGCACCTCCTCTGGACATCTCAGTTTGTTTACCATCTCCCTCTGTCTCTGGCTGGCATGGGGTGGGTGAGGACTGAGGGCTGCGCTTGCTGGGCCCAGTTTGCACTCCTATGCCACCAGGAAGAGAGAGCCCACGTATGCTAAGCTAACAAGATGGTGGGCTGGCTGCTTTGGGCCATTTGCGCACCTGCCTGCTCTCTCCCTCCAGGGACCTGCTGCGGAAAGATTAAAGGGAGAGCAGGTGGACAGAGCCTGCAGCTAGTGCACTTATATTCTCTCGCTCTCCCTCCCTCCCTCCCTCCCTCCCTCCCTATCTCTGCAGCGCCACAGGGCTCAGTCCCCTCACCCCACTGCCTAGAAAAAGGAGGGAGGAGAAAGCCACCAGCCTCTGTCTGGTGTGAGGAAACCTGGGTCCACTCAGGGGGCAAGAAGGAAGCCTCCATAGGCCAGAGAGAGAGCCTGGCAGACAATCATTTCTTCAGGTCCTCTTCCAGCTAGACTACCCACATGCCACCTACTATCCTGTGGGGAGGATTCCAGGAAAAAGGGGCAGGGGCATCATTGTCTCACCCCAGGGTGATACATCATCCACTGCCCCATGGGAAGGATGTTTTTTTTTTAATATGTTAGTTTGTTTATTGTGCTGTCCAAATATGCAATTGACTGTCACTTGTAAGCTGCCATGGTAGGATTTGTATCCTGAAAGGTAGGAGATACATAACTGTAAGAAATAAAGTAAAATTAAGGTTCAGCTAGCTCATAGCAGCTTCTCCTGTCCTGTCTCTTCACACATCGTATTTTAAATATGTATTTCTAAGCATGCACACCTCTTTTAGGTGCACATTTCTAAAGAGGTGCCTAAAAAGGTAAAGTATGAATTCATAGGTAAAGGTACCCCTGCCCGTACGGGCCAGTCTTGCCAGACTCTGGGGTTGTGCGCCCATCTCACTCTATAGGCCAGGAGCCAGCGCTGTCCACAGACACTTCCGGGTCATGTGGCCAGCGTGACAAGCTGCATCTGGCGAGCCAACGCAGCACACGGAACGCCATTTACCTTCCCGCTGGTAAGCGGTCCCTATTTATCTACTTGCACCCAAAGGTGCTTTCGAACTGCTAGGTTGGCAGGCGCTGGGACCGAATGACGGGAGCGCACCCCGCCGCGGGGATTCGAACCGCCGACCTTTCGATCGGCAAGTCCTAGGTGCTGAGGCTTTAACCCACAGTGCCACCCGTGTCCATATGAATTCAGTAAATATATGTTTTGCTCAGTTACACTTCTCACAGAGCTGTGATTGACTGAAGTTCCCTCCTGAGTGGACTTTCATTGGCAAACCCAGGATTGTCTCTTTGATGTGTGAAATGCTAGGGGCCAAAGAATCATTACTGAAACAGAGAGATCTGCTAGGGGCCAAAGAATCATTACTGAAACAGGTCTGCTGCCATCGTTAATATATGTGTACCTCGGCTAAGTTAGGTAGCCAAATAATATGTAAAGCACAAATACAAAGACTTAGATGGTATCATTTCAGTGTCTTTTAATAACTTCATTCTTTAAAAAAATTGAGGTTGGTGAGCTTCAAATTAGAGAATTACTCAGTGTACTCCATTTATATGGTACAGCTATTTTCACTACACAAAATCTAGTAACTATTTGCAAAGGGGGCAGTACAGGAGTGCAAAATGTATCTCACTAAGTCATTAGTAGTACAAATGCAACTAAGGGCGCATTGCAAATGTCATATTGTAAGTTTGATATGTACATAGCATGTACATATCTATGGGAAAGTGGCCTCATTTCATAATGTACTAGAGTGATGTGACATTGTTCCTTGTTATTAATGAACTCTCTCTGTGTGAGAGAGAGATTACTATATATCACATAAATAACAAGAAATAATATTACAATGCTTATCATTCCAGTACATTAACAAGTACAATTTTTTACAGTTATTTTCCACATAACATGTATGTGTGACCCTCCTTAATTAATTGCATTTGCACTACTAATGCATATTTATTTTCTACATCCCCTTATTACTATTATTACTTATGGGAGAATTCAACATAGTGCATAGCTGTCAATTCCCTTATTCCAAATAGGATTCCTTGCAAGAAAAGGGAAAAGTTGACAGCTATGACATAGCACTAAGCAGATTGCTCCATCAGCGCAAGCGTTTCTGCTTTCCTGATGGAATGATCTGCCCTCTCCTCCCTCCTCCCCCCCCCCCCATTCTGGGGGTTCTCCCAACCTCCTGCCAGTTGGCGGGGTGAAGGGGGCACACAAGGAAGGAGAGGGGGGGAAGCCCCATAGAGCTAGTAGAAGTCCTTGTGCAAGCCTCTACTGCCAGGACTCACCAGCTGAATCTCATTCTTAGATTTCTTACCCACCCTTCCTCATGAGGTCTCGCTATGTGTCACAACTATTTAAAAATACAATCTTTTAAACAGTTAAGGGTAAGAGAAATGGGCGAGTCATAAAAAAAATTGAGTCTTGGGTTGCAAAAATCCAGCATACATCTTCAGCACCTGACCAAAACTGAATAATGAAGGTTCCAGGTTCACCTCCCAGGGGAGGGAATTGCACAGTTTAGAGGCTGCAACAGAGAATGCCTTCTTGTCATCCCTCAAACTCCTGAGGGCAGCAGAACTGCCAAGAAAGCCCCCTCGGCTGATCTGACCCTGAGAGTCTGGAGGGAAGGATCAGTCTTTCTGATATTTGGGGACTAAGCCATTTAGGGTGTTAAACATGAATGTGAGCACCTTGACTTGGGCCTAGAAATGAACTGGCAACCACCTTTCTTTTCAACTAACTCTTTGAAGTCTGTAGCCACTTGGGACAGTTTGTGGCCTTTATTACCAGTGCTATTTTTTTCTAGAAAAAGAGAACCAGAACTCACCATGAATGCCTCCTTTGTTCTCTTACAATGGCATTGGCACCCACCTGAGAAGGTGCTGGAACTGAGTTTTGGTGAGTTCCAGGTGGGGGAAAAGCCCTGGTTTTACCCATCTGTACAGTGGTACCTCGGGTTAAAAAATTAATTCATTCTGGAGGTCCGTTCTTAACCTGAAACTGTTCTTAACCTGAGGTACCACTTTAGCTAATGGGGCCTCCTGCTGCCGCCGTGCAATTTCTGTTCTCATCCTGAAGCAAAATTCTTAACCCGAGGTACTATTTCTGGGTTAGCGAAGTCTGTAACCTGAAGCGTCTATAACTCGAGGTACCACTGTACTTCTTTATGTGGCTCTTTTACATGCTTGTGGTTTCTCAGCTGGTTGCTAGTTTCACCCATTTACCTAATAGCACTAAACCACACACACTAACAGACAATACAAATGAGTAAGTTACAGCTGGAAAGAAATGAGGGAAATCAAGTCTAACAGCTTGCCGCAAAGACGCAAAATCAAAACTTCATTAGTTCTGAAAACCAGAAGCGGCAGATTATACTGTAAGCAGAGCACCTTGAACTCTACATGCCGGTTCCTACGCCATGGGGTGAATGACTTTTAATGCATAGCCTTGCAGTAATTAAACTTTATGGAACCTAACGGAAGGCCTTTCCAAAAAAAAAATCTCAGATCTTTATAGCTTTAACGATTAGAAGAATTTAATGTGCATTTTACAATACCTGTCATAATTAAAATCCCATATCTGCGCTACATCAATGCACCAATATACCAGTTCATTAACTTCATTAATTGAAAAGGTTTCCCTTTTAAAAATGTACGGCTGCGGATTGGCTGGAGTGTGTGCAAGTAGATGAAAGGGGGAAATGAGTCTGTTGCAAATTAGGCATTGGAGTGAGGGTGTGTTCCTGGGCACGAGACAGCATCAAACAGACCAACTGCCATATGGGTATCTGTGTATCTGAAGAAGTGTGCATGCACACAAAAGCTTATGCCACAACAAGCTTAGTTGGTCTATAAGGTGCTACTGGACAATTTTATTTTTTTATTTTTGCCATATCAGTGGCAGTGGAAATGCTAAAAAAGACAGAGCACAGTGGCTTCAGGGCACCCACAAGGCACCTCTGACTGGCAATAATGGCCGAGCCATGCAGGTACATAGTCTTATCACTGGTCTGGAATGTCACTTTCTGACCATGAAGTTTTTAGTCTTTGTGGCTAACAACAACAATGTGAGGATTAATCAGTTTGCTGAATACTGTTAGACTAAGTGTCTCCTTGGGACGCGGGTGGCGCTGTGGGTTAAACCACAGAGCCTAGGACTTGCCGATCAGAAGGTGGGCAGTTCGAATTCCTGTGACGGGGTGAGCTCCCGTTGCTCAGTCCCTGCTCCTGCCAACCTAGCAGTTCAAAAGCACGTCAAAGTGCAAGTAGATAAATAGGCACCGCTCTGGCGGGAAGGTAAAAGGTGTTTCCGTGTGCTGCTCTGGTTCACCAGAAGTGGCTTAGTCATGCTGGCCACATGACCCGGAAGCTGTACACCGGCTCCCTCGGCCAATAAAGTGAGATGAGCACCGCAACTCCAGAGTCGGCCACGACTGGACCTAATAGTCAGGTGTCCCTTTACCTTTAAGTGTCTCCTTACGGTTCATTAGTTCTCAACCTGTGTGTCCCCAGATGTTGTTGGACTACAACTCCCATCATCCCTGAGCTCTGGCCTTGCTAGCTAGGGGTGATGGGAGTTGTAGTTCAACAACATCTGGGGACCCACAGGTTGAGAAAGGCTGGGTTAGATGAATATCATTCTTAGGGGAATCAGTGCCTTTTCACTTGTTCATAATTCTGGGCGGAATTAAGCCCCCAAAATGGAATCGGTCACTCTCTTATGTCTCTTATAAGACCATCAGGTAAAGAGTGGATTATAAATGTTTTTAAAAAGAAAGAAAAAATGAATAAATCTGTCAGACGTGCTTGTGGTTTTCTCCTTTCAGATGTGGAATCCATTCCACGTATATGAGGGTTTTCTTGTCCAGAGCTGCCTTCTCATTGCAGGGAATGGAAAAGTCTACCCTGACAGGAGCTTTTTATGCATAAGGACTTCTAGGTTGGAGCAAGACAAGGTGTAAGTTGTACATAGCACAGCTATGGAAGCCAGACTAGGTCTGGAGAGATCCAGGTTCAAATTCTCCACTTTGTCATGAAGTTCAACATTGCTCAGCCCAACCTAGCTCAGAGGGTTGTGTGAAGATAAAATTGGGGCAAGGTGAGAACCATGCATGCTACCTTGAATTCCTTGGGAGAAAGGGAGGGCATAGATGCAAATAAAGAAAATTAGAGAAAGTACAGTAGGAGTTCCTCCTCAATGTCCTTGAAATGAAATGCGACCTCTTCACATTTATGTTTTAAAAACCCCTTTAAGAGTCCCTCCATTTCCTTGAACACAAGGAAACTGATCCACCTCTCAGACACCCCCCCCCAAAAAAAAAATTGTGGAAAGGGGGTGGCTGCTTCTCAAGTGGTTGTGGGCTTCCTTGGGAAGCAACCCTATTGGCCACACTGTAGGATTGATGTGGAAGGGTGGACTGGATAGAAGCTCTTGATTCTTGAAAGCTTCATAACTAATTCATAATAATTATACAGTTTTAGAAATAGGTTTGTTGCCTTTTGCTTGCCGCAGTATGTAGCCCATTGCATCTCAGAACACTTTCGGTTGTGAAGCAGTTTATAAATCTGTAAATAAATAAAAATAACTGTGACTTTTTAAAAAACAACAACCACAGCCTTTTAATCACATGTAACTGAGTCTCACAACTTGACTAGAGACATCCAGCTTATGACGTGGCCTTCTTGGATAAGTTGTGTACTCTTGCTTGTCATAAATAAATAAATAAATCCTTGCTCATCTGGCTGGGTTTCCCCAGCCACTCTGGGCGGCTCCCAACAGAATA
The DNA here is from genome assembly GCF_964188315.1 of Podarcis muralis. Taxonomy (NCBI): domain Eukaryota; kingdom Metazoa; phylum Chordata; class Lepidosauria; order Squamata; family Lacertidae; genus Podarcis; species Podarcis muralis. The sequence continues at coordinate 38,523,613 of NC_135655.1, forward strand.
TTAAAAACACGATAAAACATCAAACATTAAAAACTTCCCTAAACAGGGCTGTCTTCAGATGTCTTCTAAAAGTTGGATAGGTGTTTATTTCATTGTACACCAAACACATCCTTGCTGCCTAAATCAGTTCAATTCCTAATTGAAATCAGTTCAAAGGTGTGTGTGTGTGTGTGTGTGAGAGAGAGAGAGAGAGAGAGAGAGAGATATGACATGGTTCAAACACATCCAGAGGAGCGCCAGATTGGCTCTGCCAGTGTATTTGCGAATGCACTGCTTGTCATAGTGCATTCACTATGGCACAGCCTTCCTCTCTCCTTCCTAATAAACAACAGCTGTTGGGAGGTCAGGTGACATGCAAAACACTACTGGCTAGTCCAGCCTCCAGTGCTCTATAAGTTTATCATTGTTTCTTAAATCATTGGCATACAGTTTAAGTTTGAATGTATCTGAAATCCGCAATAAAACGGGAGTCAGACTGCCCTGCTCTGCAAGCTGCCAAGGTGAAAATAAGGGACTGGGAAAGGTGTAAGGCATGTGCAGAACAGAAGTGTCTGTAAGCTCTCCATGAGGATTTAGCAGCCTAAGAGCCCAAAGTTCTCCAACCTGCTGTGCTGTCGAGAATGTGTGCTTTGCTGAATGTGGCACTTTTGTCAGTAAATCAGCCTACATTTTATTCACAATCCTCTAGGATTAAGGTTAGCTTGATCTTCTCTGGCTTACAACGATCTGTTTCTTAATGAAGCAGCAATATTGTTTGCAGGGTCAAAGCCATCCCTTTTAACATTTTATCAATTGTACTCATGCTGTTTAAAAGTCAAATCCTCCTTTATGGAGAGGGAACTGGCTCTGGTAAAGAAAAGGAGTGTGTGAGTGTGTGTGCATGTGCACACACAACGAATTTGTGTTCCTTCCCAGATATCCAGAAGAAAGTGTATGTTTTGAATGTTTGTGATTCACAGAGGATGCCCAAGGGATTAATGATTATTTCTTTTTAGTGTGGATACCAATGAGAGGTTGCTTTGTCTCTAAGGAGTTATGGATCAACCTGCTTCAGATTTCTGGCTTATTTTTGCTACCTTCATCAAACAGCCCTGTTTAGGGAAGTTTTTAATGTTTTATTGTATTTTTAATTTATTTATTTTTTTGGAAGCCACCCAGAGTAGCTTATTATTATTATTATTATTATTATTATTATTATTATTATTATTGACAATTTTAGCCAAAAAGCAGCTGAAGATTCCCCCAACCAATGGTGTCAGCATGAGAGCAGATCTCATAGAATGAATGGATTTTCCAAAGCACTGACATGAACATTTATTTCCCCCAAATTTCACACATAAATGGCACCTTAAGCTGTTTGTGGTTCTCATGGCATGGAGAGGCTTGTATACAAGGAAAGCTGTGACTGAAGCACAGTGTCCGTTGCTGTCAAGCATCACTGGTATTTGGGTGATCCAACATTGCAATGCTAAGCTATTTGTAGCTTTGAATATGAGTGGGCTTTGTAGAAAATGAGAAAATCAGAATCTCTCTCTTGCACACATGCAGAACCTCAAACGGCAGCACGGGATCTTTCCCAAAGTATTCTGATTTTGTGTAATGATTTCAAGTATTACAGTTTTTGAAATCACAGGAGTGTCAAAGAGTGAGTATTAGGGTCTAGACATGACAGGATCCTTCTGTGCACCTTAAAAGTTTGTTAGCCTGCCCTACCATCAAGGCTGTAATAAAAGGTACTAGATCCTTCAGTCTCCCGTATTCACATCAAAGGGGAGAGGAAGCCCCATACATGCACAGGGAAATTCTATATGTGCAGAAGCTCTGTGTGTGCAAGCACATGCGGTGTGCATGGGGCTCTAGATCAGAACAAATGGCTGCAATTTGTAAAAGTCATAGGATGTTATTCCTTTGTTCTAAACTTCTGCTGGACCCAATATCCTTTATTTCAACTTTACCCCCTCTGAGGCTTTTGTTTGCAGTTATTTAGCACTTTGTAAAAGGTACAAACCCTTTCCAAATATAACCCGTGCATTTCTTTCTTTATGCTGTGTAATTGCACTTGGGTGCTTTAAAATAGCACTTCCAAGTGCAAGACGTGAAGTGTTTTGATGAACTTTCTTTCAAAGACTAATGCTAGCAGCTTTGCAGACAGTGTTTGGTTTAATCCACAACAGCTAAATAATTAGCTGCTGAACTGAAAACACCCATCTAAGATCTCAAAACCATCTGCTCTGCTGTGTTTTCATCTGGTGCCTGCGTGTGTATTAATGACATGATTGCATCAGATTGTACCTTTTATTCATAAAATCATATGAGGACATCTGCTGCTATCTGTGGGATCTCAGTTCTTGAAGAGAGCACACTTCACAACACACAGTGTTTCAATGCACAATGTTACTTACCTTGCAGAGGACCTGAGCAATTTATTCTGTACTCGTGAACTCTACTCTTGCACACTAATGAGCTTTGAAGAACCTGAGCTGATAGCTCACAAATGAACTGTTGCAACAGTTGCATTAACCTTTGCAACATCGGAGCTATTAGTAGAGAGAGGGGAGAAATCTGATTCCGTTTGCAAATTAAAGGCAAATTTACCTTATTCACAATTTCTGAAACCATATGCAGACCAACACTCAACCATCCTTTGAAATGTGTGTGTCTTCAGATTTTGCAATGCAATTCTCCAGACAACAATATGTACAAAAATGCACATATGGGCTGAAGTGCACACAATCTTAATTAAAATAACCTACAAAAATGCATTATATTAGTGGAACGTGTGCACAAATGTGTAGATAATTTTTACTAAAATACTAAAGGTTTTTCAGGACAGCCTAAAAAAATGAAATTGCAAATAGATATGGAAATGTGGGGAACTGTCTTGCCAAATGCACGGTGGTTCTTTAAAAAATATATATTCATAAGCAATACAAAACACAAGTGGCTGAGAAGAAGATTTTATTCCTAAACAGCAAGTAATATATACATACCAGGTATGCACTTCTATTTGCCACTTGGAAACCCTCAAGCAGTAGCCAAGTGACTCCCCCAGGTAGCCTTAGATTGCACAGCCCTGTGGCCAGTCAGTCCATGCACAAGCTTCTAAATCACTCTGCCCAAACCATCTTATTTTATAGATAGCCACCTCCTCCCAATGCCTCACTTTCCAATAACAATTTCCAACATTCAAGAAGGTTCCCAGCACTAACCTCCCAGACTGATTAAGGCAGCTGGGGGGGGGGGGGCTTCACCTCCTTCCAACTGATTAGGACAGGCATAGCCAAACTTGGCCCCCCAGCTGTTTTGGGACTACAGTTCCCATCATCCCTGACAACTGGTTAGCTAGGGATGATGGGAGTTGTAGTCCCAAAACAGCTGGAGGGCTGAGTTTGGCCATGCTTGGATTAGGACATCAGAGGAGGTTTTCACACCTTCAGTAATAATAAGAATAATACCTTTATTGTCATTGTACAACCTGTGTACAATGAAATTAAAGGAGCCTCCCTCCCATAGCTGTCAACTTTTCCCTTTTCTTGTGAGGAATCCTATTCGGAATAAGGGGATTTTCCTTTAAAAAAGGGAAACGTTGACAGCTATGCCCCCCCCAAACACTCAGTCTCGTTGCACTCTGTGTGCTTATCGAACAACACACCACCTCGCAAGACAATTTCACTATGTTATTTTCAAAAACTTAACAGCTGCCAGGGAGGGGGGAGGAACAGAGGCAGGAAGGGTAGCCATATTAGAATCACTACTTCCCCAATATACAATTGGTGTTCTGGTTGGATTTCCCATACAGGAACTGAATTTAAGACTAGAAAAATGAGAAATAGAGGCAGGGCTGGTTCATCCATTAGGTAGACTGAGGCTGCTGCCCCAGGTGGCAGAGTCCAAGGGGCACCTCTGGGGATGCTCTCCCTCTGCCACTGCCTCCAGAGAAGCAAAGAGAAGAGGCAGCTGTGGCTTCCAGGTTCTGGCGAGATTGTGCAGAGGCCTCCAAACAATCTGTCAGGGCTCTTGTGAGATCTCGCCAGAACTGCAGCTGTGCAACGCCAGTAACCACAGCTTCGACGGCGGAAGCAAGGGAGGCAGGCGACATGCAGTGTGTGTGCAGGGCAACACCTTCCCGTTTCACTTCAGTCGGCAAAATGGGACTTGCTGCCCTGGCCCCAGATGGCTTTGGGCCACTCAACCTGGCCTGTAGCAATCCAAGCCCAGTGGCGTAGCGTGGGTTGTCAGCACCCGGGGCAAGGCAAGTAAATTGCGCCCCCTAACCCGTGGATTTGCGCCCCCTAACCTGTGGATTTGCGCCCCCTAACCCTAACCCCCAGATTTGCGCCCGGTGCGGCCGGCACCCCCTGCACCCCCCACGCTACGCCACTGTCCGAGCCTGTCTCAACTTGACTCAAACGAGGCCCCTATCCCGCCAAATAGGCCTGAATCTGTTGCACGGTCCTCAAAAATAATCCCATGGGTCATGAAATACCATTTTAGAAGGGGTATTGTAAGAAAGACAGAGCTATTCTGCCTGGCCTTCAGTTTGAATTAGCTTGATCCTCTATTCCCTTTTCCCTTTCCTTTTCTATGAAAAAAACCCTTCTGGGACCCCACATTTAAACTCTTCCCTGGTCTCCTTGCTGGCCCTAGTAGGACCAACTTGGCCAGTTAGCACTGGTGATCATTTGATGTTTACTGACTGCAGTTCCTCCCCCCAAAAAATGATCCCTGAATTTTTAAATTTTATTGACATTGATGCTGCATTTATGTTGTATTTTATGCTGTTTTTAAGTCGCATTTTAATCAATGTTTTATATTTGCTGTTAGCTGCCCTGAGCCCGGTTTTTGAACCGGGAAGGGTGGGGTATAAATAAACATCATCATCATCATCATCATCATCATCATTATTAAGCATACTGTAATACTTACTGCTTTGACATATGGAACAACTAACTCTTTTTATTTCACTTTGATGGACCTCTCTCTCAGCATTGAGCTGAGAAAGCACAGTGAAATGTGAGAAGACACGCTGGGATATTTCAGTATGAATTCGTTCACACACAGCATTGCTTTTGGACCTAGCGCAATGCCCTGTCTCCTTTTGTCTTCATTCAAATGCTGAATCTTGTACATGCTCCAGGCAGTTCTTACTTCAATATGCTGATTTAGGGCAGTGCTTCTTTCCCTTGGTTTGATGGTAACACTACCATATGTCTTGGGTATTCCTGGTGCCCTCTCCTCTATCCCCACATCTCGCTTATCACCAGTCTCAGAAGAAGAATTCACATTACATTAAATTGGAAGGCAGTGCTGAAGCAGTCCGTTGAAATTACTAGAGCCACACTGCGACTGATTTGAAAGTGAAACATCTGTGGTGAACAAGGAGGGTGGAAATCAGCAGCTCTGTAGGGGACTCAGTTTTTGTTTTATTTTTAAATCTCTATGCTGTTCAAGGCCCTGGGGGGTGGAATTCTGCAATTCAAATGTAAAGGAGCAGAAAAAAATGTCTATTTATTTCAAATGAAATCTATGTAACCCTGAAACACATGTATATTGGGGTATGTGTACGAAATGATGTTTGACGGACGAAAATAAAGGGAGTGTGTGCCTTTAGCTGGGTCTAAGCAATACAGCACATGATTTCATCCATGATCCCTGTTTGGCTAAATGATTGTTGTTTGGTAGATAATTGGCTGTCAGGCTCTTTAATAGAGAGGAAAATCTCTAAATTGGTGCCTGCGGTAGACACAATTCCCCCTAGGAAAGCATTTCACTTAAACTGGGGCTGGTGGACTTTTATTCTTGTATTTCTGTGAGGGTTTTTCTTTTTAACAGAGCTCAATCGTATTTCATATATTTCACAATTTAATTCTATTTTATCTCACTTTCACCTTGCTTTTTCTCACTCAGTTAACTGAGAAACTTATTTGACTGGGAAAGAAAACAAATTTTAGTAGCTGAACAGATTTGACCACCTAGCTTGTGCGTTCACGTCTGTTTTCCAGGAAGAAGGACATGGACAATCACTCCTTGCACCTTCTTCTTCTGGGGCACACATCCTCTGTGTATGGGTGCAACAATGCAAAAAAATTGAGTGAATGAGAATTGGGGTATCTTTATAACTAGAACAGCAGTCTGCAAAGGCTCCTTCTCACCCCTTTAGATGGAAAACTGGAGACCTTCCCATTTAGCAGCTGTGCCCTGGGAAACAAACACATGCCATTTGTTGGAACCTTTCTTCTGGTTTAGAACTACTGGCTGGTAATAACTTCAGCCAACCATTTCAAGAGTTGAGTTAGAGACCTCCCCGTGGTCATATGTTCTATCATAAGAAAACACACCAGGTAGCCATTTCAGATATAAGGTCAAAGTGTTTAATTTAGTGAACTCACAGTGGGTTGGGTGGGAGGCGAAGAGCTACAGCCTTCAGGTCCAGCCTTTCCCTAAGACCATAAGAAAAGCCCTGGAGGATCAGGCCAAAGGCCCATCTAGTCCAGCATCCTGTTCTCACAGTGGCCAACAAGATGCTTATGGGAAGCCTGCAAAATAGAATCATAGAATTGTAGATTTGGAATGGCCCCTCAGGGTCATCTAGTCCAACCCCTTGCAATCTCAGCTAAAGCACCCAAGACAGATGGCCATCCAACCTCTGCTTAAAAACCTCCAAGAAGGAGAGTCCACCACCTTCCAAGGGAGTCCGTTGCAATGTCAAACAGCTCTTACCATCAGCATATTTTTCCTTTTTTTAAAAAAAAATAATTTTTATTAACCGACCAATCAAATCAAATCACATCACATAAATTCCGAATTACAAAGCCGAATTTTAATTTTTTGTTGAGGGGACCCATATTTCAAGTTCCAAAGGGGGATTCTGATCATCTTCTTGCTGCTGCGTTAATATCCAAATCAGTCCAAATAAAGTTCATAATTCTATCCAGTCTTATCTTGCTGTTTCACCATCAGCATATTTTTCCTGATGCTCAGTCGGAATCTCATTTCTTGTAACTTGAATCCATTGGTTCGAGTCCTACTCTCCAAAGCAGGAGAAAACAAGCTTGCTCCATCTTCCAGCCTTTAAGATATTTGAAGACGGCTATCACATCTCCTCTCAGTCTCCTCTTTCCCAGGCTGAACATACCCAGCTCCTTCAAGCGCTCCTCATAAGGCTTGGTTTCCAGACCCTTGATCATCCTAGTCACACTCTTCTGCTCCTGTTTTATGCTGGCCTTAATGCAACACTTGAGAGAAGGGAGTCAGAAGACTATTTTCAACCCCTGCCTATGATAGAAGTTTGACAGAAGCCCTGATTTCTTAACGTAACAGTGTAAAGCATGCACAAGCTGTTTAGCATCTTTCATGTATTTTCCTTGAAGGCCGGCTCTGTTATGTACAACTGGTGTTCAAAGCTACCCTGTTTTGTAGCAGAGTGGCCCATATAATCTTGTATATGGGTTGCTCGGAGGCTGAATTCATTTACACATTTCCAATGCAAATGCGCCCTCAATTTTTTAGCTGACTGATGAATTCCTTGCTTTGGATATAGAAACTTTCCATTTTAGATGGCTTTGAGGTCTTCCACACTTCTCTATAAGAAACCAGCAACTCCTAATTTATGACAAAAAAAGCTGAACTGTGGATTCTATTTTTTTAAAAATGAACACAATCACTCTCCTGATACGCCCCCTCCTGGCAGACCAATCATCTGTCCAGTGGTACTTGTATTGTTCTCAAACCGGGTTGTTAGATTGGAAAATAGCTACTGTTATTTATTTCTTTACATTTATATTTTGCATTTATTCTGTCTTGGTTATCTTAGGAGTCTAGGACAGGGTACATGTGGTTCCCTGATTGTCTCCCAATCAGGAGACAGAGCCGGTTAGTGTCATCAAGATGGATCACAGCCTGGGACTAACTCGTGATGAAACTACAAGGGATAAATGTCAACCTTTGGCCTCTCCTCTGTGCCTCTGACACTTAGAAACTTAATAAACCTTCATGGCATCTGTTAAGCCTCTTTCCAGGCGTTCATTGAATGTGTGGTGGGAAGGCAGTAAGACTGTGGCTGAAGTCCCTGTTCGGACCAAAGTGAATTCCTTTTGAAGAGCTCCATAGCTAGACCTACGGACTGACTTTCAGTTGTAAATAGGTAGGACCTATGGATTCTTTCAAAACAAAAGCACATGGGTTAGGAGGGGGTTGCCACCACAAACCCACTCCTTCCCCCAAGTGCATTCATTAAACATTGGAAGGGGGCTTCGGGAAATTATTTTAATATATTTAAATTCTAACAATTTAAGAAGGAAGGTGGTGGAAAGGCATTGTATGGTTCCCGAAGGGAAGCATTTGTTTTCATTGTTCCGCATTACTACTCAGACAAGCCCAATGGAACAACCTTATAGGATGCATTGTGACAAAGTAGGGAAGCCCCAGGATATACTCCCCAGTCATTTCCTATCATGTCTACATATGGAAACCAACTTTGAAAATAGATCCCAATTTTATCTAAGGTACAGAATCTCTTGTGCGTTTAAAGAGAAGGGCCTGATTTGTCCATACAAATATTATTGATGAGATTATTGTATTCCTGGGGGGGGAAAGCATCATTTATTTAGATCCTTTTTTAAAGAAAATCCATGAGATGTGGCTGCCCACCTACTGCATCCCAGTGCTTTTCTTATTGTCCTCATGTGTTTTTTCAGGCCTGAATTGAGGTTGGGCTTTTTTGCTTGTTTTGCTTAAATTAGCTAAGATGAGTTATTATTCGGTCTGAAGACACTCAAAGCAGCTTACATAGTTAAAAACAATAGAAATGCAAACAAACAAAAACCATCATAAAAACTATACAGTCGTCCCTTGGAAGTTGAACGGAATCTGTTCTGGAAGTCTGTTTAACTTCCAAAACGGTCAGAAACCAAAGTGCGGCTTCTGATTGGCTGCAGGAAGCTCCTGCAGCCAATCAGAAGCCGTGGAAGCCCCATAGGACGTTCAGATTCCACACTTCCAGGTTTGCAACATTCGAGAGACAAAATGTCTGAGTACCAAGGCATTTGGGATCTAAGGTACTACTGTACAATTAGAAACAGCAGCAGACAATATAGTATGTTAAAAGCCAAAGCGCAGTGCGAAGACTAGGAAAAGGGCCAGGGAACCACAAATTAAAGGCATGCTGAAATATCCCCCCCCCCCAAAAAAAAGCAGCAAATGCTAACAGAGAAGAGGACCAATATAGATCTCCAAGGGGAGCGAGTTTCACAATCTTGGTGCCATCACTGAAATGACCCTGTCTTTCATATCCATTTGTCCAATGTCACACAAGGATGGGACCAAGGGTAGGGCTTTTGAATCTGACTAAGAGGGGAACTCATGAAAGGGCAAAAGTTTCCTAAGCTGACTTGCCCCTAAGCCATGTATGGTTTAAAAACTAAAATCAACACTTTGAGCTAAGCCCAGAAATGAATAATGTGCATTGATAATTGGGTCTTAGCCCAATTTTCACACCACAAAATGATAAAGGGTTCTTGTAAGAGAACTGATGCATCCATCTTTCATAAATATGACTAGCTTCATCCTCTGAGATGGGATAACAATGCCTCCAATTTTCGGCCAACTCTGGCAGAAAATTAAAAAGTTAGAGACTGGAAAATAAAATTTAAAGGTTCCCTGCACACACAAAAACCTATTGATGGATGTGAAGACTCAATCCACTCTGAAGGAGCTCCTTTGCCTGAAAATTTCACCCATTTATGCCAAAAGGAAAGGAAAATATGGCCATTTTTTATTCCTTATTACAGTGGACGCTCGGGTTGCGAACGTGATCTGTGCGGGAGGCACGTTCACAACCCGCAGCATCAGCAACCTGCAGCGCTGCATCTGCACACATACGGGTTGCGATTCTGTGCTTCTGCACATGCGCAAAGCGTGATTTAGCGTTCTGCGCATGTGCAAGCACTGAAACCCGGAAGTAACCCATTCCAGTACTTCCGGGTTTCGGCATGTCCGTAACCCGAAAATGCACAACCTGAAGCATCTGTAACCCGAGGTATGACTGTATAGTCATTGGGGACACAACAGAGCTAGGATTTAACCAATAAAATTTGAACCTGAATGGAATTGGAACACACAGCTGATCTGACACAAACTGAGCTGCTTCCAAACACTGCAGATACAAGGCAAATATTGTGGTTGCTGCACACGCCACACTACAGCCTGAATTCCATGGAGAATACCAAGCTGTGGAACATGTGCATTTTATGCTGGCTTGGTCATGTCCACAGAATGGAAGATGGCAGGAACCCCAAGGATGTCCTCTACAGGAAGCTGGCTTCGGGCACCAGGCCCATTGGCAGACCAAATCTGTGTTACAAAGATGTCTGCAAATGTGACATGAAGACTGGCAACATCAGCCCCACCATGTGGAAATCCCTTGCAGATGTCTGCAGTGCCTGGAGACAGACAATCAGATTGTGCATCCATGACAGTGACCAGAGGAGGAATGACCACTGGGAGGAGCACAGAAAGAAGAAATGCCATGGTACACCTGCAAGAAGAAGAAGAGGAGTTTGGATTTGATATCCCGCCTTTCACTCCCTTTAAGGAGTCTCAAAGCGGCTAACATTCTCCTTTCCCTTCCTCCCCCACAACAAACACTCTGTGAGGTGAGTGGGGCTGAGAGACTTCAGAGAAGTGTGACTAGCCCAAGGTCACCCAGCAGCTGCATGTGGAGGAGCAGGGACGCGAACCCGGTTCCCCAGATTATGAGACTACCGCTCTTAACCACTACAGCACAATCAGACACCTTCAGCTGCCCCAGTTGCAATGAAACATGTCTCTCCCATATTGGTCTCTATAGCCACAACAGGTGCATTAATCCTCCAACAGTCTGAAGGCACACTCTTCCACTGTCTCCCACGACAGACCGATGGCAGCTGAGCAACTGATGCGTTTTGTCTCATATTTACAGTTTTGGCATTTGTTTGGAAAGAGTGGCATATGCATATTTATAAATAAATGAATGCCGTAAATGAATTTTTGTCTGATCTGTATCCTAGTTGTGCACTGTTTTCCTAACATAAACAATTCAATGGAACTGAAATAACCCACCACCTTTGGACCAGCCTGCCTAATCTCCATGTTGTCCAGCCACAGTATGTCAGTGTGTTTACTTAGTTCTGCTTATGGCTGCAGGGGGGCAGGAGGAATGGGAAGCTCGGAGCTGAGAGCACACTGAGGAGCTGCTGCAAGCTTTGTCATTAGGTAGAAAATGCAGCATGACAGACGTTATCAGGCCTTCCAAGGAAAGGCAGCCACAGTGCCGCAAATGTGCCTTAAGATTTCCCTTTCCCTTACCTTTCTCCTAGCAATGGACAGAATTCCCAGGGCAATGATTAAGTTAATGTGCTATGAATAACATAGCTGGAGAGAGGCTGCTGCTGAATAAGAAGAAATACTTCATGCCAGATACATCAGAGAAATGTCCGGTCTGCTCCAACATTTCCCCACCTGTAGCAGCTTTGCAGAAGAGAAGCCTGTAGCTTTTCCAGCATTCTGCTCAATGGAGAACTTCAGTGGTTTACAGCTGGGAGAAAAGAGATCTGTAGTACTATAAAGGGAACAGTTTGAACACACACACACACACACACACACACACACACACACACACACACACACTATATATATATACATACAGCATACACATTATATAGTGTTGTGCACAGCCCAGTCTTGGGGTGGTGAGAAGCTTCGGCTGTGCAAGCACCTAGCAAGTCTTCTCTTTTCTTGGAATGAAGGTCAGTAGAGGCTGTTGTCTCTTTAGGATATATGGCTTTATTTGCACATATATACAACCTGAACATAGGATGGAGTGACTTCCAGCAGTCATTCTCCACAAAACTTGCCTTCCCATTAGGTTCCCAGGGAGATCCTCGAGCTATAGCTTTGGGTCCAGCACAGAGCAAAACAAACCTATGCATCTCCAACATCAACCCAAACTCTAGTCTCCTTGGTACAAAATTTCAGGTCAGGGAAGAACCCACTGACCCCCTCGTCCCTCAGTTGCTTCTTTTGGGATTTTAAAAATTATCTCTGGCTCTTTTTTGTGTGTATCAAACGAACACTAAATGGCTGGAATTTGCTGACATTGGTTACTACTCTGCCAGTGACAATGTCCTAGAAGAACTATACCCTAAGTCTACTTCAGTGGAAATTTTACAATGAAAAGTACACCAGGCATGTAATTTTACCCCCAGGTGTAACTTAGGGATGTACAAATCAGTGTCCTCTCTCTCTCTCTCTCTCTCTCTCTCTCTCTCTCTCTCTCTCTCTCTTTTTTTTTTTTTTTTTTTTTGCATAAGTGGCCACCCCAGAAAACACCAGTATAATCCCAATGTAACCATGCAAACACAAAATTTCCAGATAATTGTGACATGACTGTGAGATAGTGTGTAAAATACTTCTGCTACTTAAAGCAAAACCAGAAAAGATGGTGGAGATCCAGGATTGGATCTTTCATTTATTTAAATACTGTTGTTAAAAGGGAGAAAAGCTCTGGTGAGCCCACATCAGATTAAGACTGCAGTGCTAAGAAGGTCTTTATCCACTGGGAGTAAAACACTTACCCCACTGATAGCAGTATAGGTATGTGTCTGATAGGGTTAGATCCCCTCTCCTACAACACTATGGCCCATAGTGTTTAAACTCTTTCTAATACAGTATTTTTAAATTGCTATAACCCACCCTGCAGCCTTTTGATGAAGGGCAGGTAATTTATAAAATAACAATACTGTTGTTTGGGGGAGTTTGGGAAGAGGGAAATCCCCCCTAAACCCAAAAAATAAATGAATCTATTACAGTGGTACCTCGGGTTAAGTATACTTAATTCATTCCAGAGGTCCGTCCTTAACCTGAAACTGTTCTTAATCTGAAGCACCACTTTAGCTAATGGGGCCTCCCACTGCCCCCACGTGATTTCTGTTCTCATCCTGAAGCAAAGTTCTTAACCCGAGGTACTATTTCTGAGTTAGCGGAGTCTGTAACCTGAAGTGTATGTAACCTGAAGCATATGTAACCCGAGGTACCACTGTATTATAATCTAGCTAATATTTGGGATATTGTAAGGGGAAATGCAGGCTGCAGCAGTCCTGGGTGTAGCCTATGCAAATGAGCCTGGATGGGCTGGTTGAATGTAAGTCATTATGAAACAATTGACAGTCCATAGCAGTTGAAGAGGAATCCCTCAGGTCTGTGCAAAACCGGTGACCAAGGTGATGGGGAGGGGTCTGAGGAAGGAGGTTTGGGTTTTAAAGCAAGGTGTGCTTTGGCAGAAGAGGAGGAAAACAAAGAGGAGTCCTCCATGAGCTGCTGGAGAGGCCAGAACGCCATGCGTGGTCTGGAAAGACAGAACCATCTTTGCAGGCTGGCTGAAGGCAGGCTTAGGATAGAGGCCTTGGAGTCCAGTGCTGCACTGCTGTGGGGAACAGACCCCTCATGAGATGACCATGCTGTAAGATCTGGACTCTCTTCATCTGAATTCAGGTGTAGATATGTGAATAAATCATATTTCTTAAAGCTACAACAGCCCCTGCTAAGCCTTGATTCTCAAGGGAAACATGAGCTCCTGGAACCCCCTGAAATCTTTATACTGCTCTGCAGAGGTTGGATCCGACTTTTGCAACAACAACAATAATAATTCCAAATTTCACACACACACCTGTTTTTTACTAACATTTAGAGGTATAGTAGATCTGATTGCTGATCTCTGTAATCATCTCCAGTTCAGCCTCAGCTCATTTCAAAGGCCTCCCTGTCCCTAAGACTGATGGTGTCTCTAGGTGGAACTCTACTGATGGCTGCTAAAACATTTGTGTGCTCTCCCTTGTAATCCCAACAGATTGTGAGTCTAACATGTGGAACAGGAGTGTGGCAACTGTGATTAAAAACAGTATATAAACTGTTGAAAAGCATAAAGAAATAGCCAGGCCTTTCACCACCTACTTCTGCTATTTTAATAGCACCCACAGTGGGGTGGAGAATTTCCTGGGCTGGTGCCAGACAGGAATAAGAACTGGGCTGTAAAAGCACCAATAACATTTTGTTTAAAATTGTAACTACTCCAGACGTTTGCTTCAGCACATCCAAGCTTTACAGTTCTTTCTTTCAGGGTTTGGCGAAGGCTTGAGAAGGTAGGGGAGGGCAAGTTGTCATAAGAGATTAGTGTTTTCCTTTGCTCTGTCTTGCCCAAAGAAAATAATTGATGGGTATTTGAAGGATTAAGAAATCAACCCAATTTATTATAAATAACTCTCTGATCATATTAACATAACAGAATTGGGTTTGCTGAGCAGTGCTTAAGCTTTCAATGCTTAGATTACGCTGAGCTTTACTGGGGGAGAAAATTTTCTGAATCTAGTGATTTAATGCAAAACAGATTGTCACTCCTGTCCTATATATTTTATTTACCCCGGGCTGCTGCTTTTCAAATATTAGCATCAAATATTTATCTGTTCAAGTTTCAAAAGGAAAGCAAAAATACATAGACAGATTGAATTAATAGGAAGAAGCTAAGCTTCTTGTTCCACCAAACTGGATCACTCTGGAGGACAATGATGTCTTGAACGCTAAGTGCCACAAATTTTATATATATATATATATATATATATATATATATATATATATATATATATTACTAATCAGCTTTTGGATGTCCACACAAAAGAAAACAGCCTGAAGAGCATATTTAGGTTGCAAGTCCCAGATCATGTTTATTTATAAAGCAATAAATATTCAAAGAAGCACAAATAAATTGCACGGGTGTGTGTAAACAAACTGTACAATAACTGAACCAAGTTCAGGAAGGATTACTGGGGGGAAAAGACTTCAAGAAGCATGTTGTCATCCTGAGTGGGAGATGAGTGGAGGGGGAGGGTGGGGAGATGCTTAGAAGCACTTGCGGTGGACAATTGATGGGCCAGCCTCATCATACTCCTGTTTGCTGATCCACATCTGCTGGAAAGTTGAAAGAGATGCTAAGATGGAACCACCTATCCAGACAGAGTACTTCCTCTCAGGAGGGGCAATGATCTAAAGAGAGGGAAAGAAGCAAGGTTCTCAGTTTCCAGACAATATAACTGCTTGCATCATTGTTTCTGCTGTCCCATAAGACATCGACACACAACCTTCATACACATTTTCAGATTTGGGTAAAGTTGAAATTACTCTGATTTTCAGTTTGGAACATGAAAGATGTGCTCACCTTGATTTTCATGGTGCTGGGAGCCAAAGCGGTAATTTCTTTCTGCATACGATCTGCAATACCAGGGTACATGGTAGTGCCACCTGACAGTACATTGTTCGCATACAGATCTTTACGTATGTCAATGTCGCACTTCATGATGCTGTTGTAAGTAGTTTCATGAATACCAGCAGATTCCATGCCTTGGAAAGAAAAGAAAATGTGTAGTCGTTGAATGATGAAGGTAGAGGAAATTTTATGAAATGCTGTTCGTAAGCAGAAAGCTACAAAAGAGAACTGAAAGTGCAAAAAGCCATTTTCTCATCAAGAATTTGCCATAAAATTGGGTAAAGTTTTTTTTAAAACCCTAATATCTGGGTTAATAAATAAGGCATGAAAGGAAAAGAGGCAGGTGGGATAGTTTTTAATATAATAATAATAATAATAATAATAATAATAATAATAATAATAATATAAAAGATTCAGAATGTGGCATAATGCCAGTTATACCACAGAAATGTAGCTTGTTCAGAACTTCACAGGTGTCACTGTGTGACATTTGGCTATACATAGGGGCTGTGGAAACACAATCACTGTGTTCACAGAAATGGTTGTTTACTGTGTTGCACTGATTTGTTTTTACATTTCTCAAGGCAACTTTAGCACACCAAAGCTTTAAAGCAACGTTCCAGGGAATGTTAAGATTGTTTGCATGAACAACAAAAAAAGTGCTGTATGAACCGTTTTTGTGTCAGCACGTTAGATGGATATGCACAGCACATGTCCTCATAAATTTATACACAGCACAGTTTTTTTTAATGACTGGGCTAATTTGATTTGACATGATGCAATGTAAGACTGATAGCCCACATGGTGAGAACTTCAAGGCACAGTGGGCTATGCTAGCAATTGCATTTGAAAGTGGAGAAATGCAGAGCCTGTGTTTATGAAGGCGACAGATGATGAAGGTATGAGCAGCAGCTTAGCTGTGAGCATGGGGAGAAAATACATCAGAAGTAAGAATTTACGGGTTACGTTCCAATGTATTAGTTGACAGGTGGCTGCTTAAAGTGAACTGAAACTTGATCCTTAATGAAACGGCAGCTGACGAGCAGCTGCATTTGAACACACAAAACTCACACTATAAACACTTGCTGCATCCATCAGATTTATTTGGCAGAACAAGGGGAGATTACTATCTCAATCCAATCAAAGGTTGGTTTTAGGGAATAGGAATCTACCCCAGCCTTTCTGGAGCTTCAAGTTATCTTTGGAGCATTTACAGGGTGCAGTTCTCAGGCACTGCTCTAGTAGCATCTCCACTCATTTCAACGGATCTTATGCGGAGTTGTCCCTGCAAACTCTATTGAAGTGCAAGGAGGTAAAACCTCTGCAACACGGGGTGCATCATGTCCTTTGTCTAAGGTATATAAACCCTCATAACTATGGCTCAAATAAAACTCACAAATGCAGTCAATCAAAACCACAATGCCAAGCTACTAACACAGTCTTTCCTCAAGCATATTACTTTCCTTTATTTGTAACTCGTCACTTTGACGTTACTAACATACTGGATCTGGCATAATCTGGAGTGCCATTCTATATTTAATAAATCATCGTTGTTGTTGCTGCTGCTGCTGCTGGGCACTAGAAGGGTCAACAATAAATTAGCCATGGATACAAGTTTCTGCAAGGCCAGAAGACCTGCTCTTTATTGCGTTCAAGATTCAATTGCCAAAGAAAAAATTGTACTTGAGGAGCATTTATTGTGATTATTTTCTTTTGTTGAACATCACAACGTGATTGGCACAGGACAATCACTCTGGTCTTTAAAGTAAGTGATGTTGTGCCTTTGGCATTCATGCCTGCGACACAGGCACATCTAATAGTCCATGGCAATAGACATTCGGCACATAAAACTAGGGAGCTAGCCAGATATGTAGATACAGTATTCCTAATGGATGTCTCCTCACTCCTCCCCAACACCCCTAGTGTAATTAGTCATTTTGCTGATGGAGAGAAGCCTCACACGGCTGGATAATTTAATTTAATTAACTGAGAAGAATAACCAAGAGGATAAAGTTATTAGGCCTCAGACGCACATGTTTGTTGGACTAGATGCAGTAATTCTTCGGGATACACATGTCTCCTCCTCCTCCCCAAAAAGAGCAAACTCAACAAATGAGGATTTTTGCTGTGTGGTGAGAACGTGTGCCAAAAAAAAAAAGGAATGCAGCAGCAGCTGATAGCCAGTTCCAATGCTACATTTTACTCCTTTAGTGCCACAGTTTGCTAGACACTGTCTAAACAAAGCAATCCATCTCCTTAGACTTTGCTATCACCTGCTAAATACAATAAAGCCCCCCTAAACTGGTCCTTGGTCAGCAACAAGGCTCACAGTGGGGATGGGATGCCATTCCACACAGACATAACTATGTGGTGGAGCCAATGTGGTGAAGTGGTTTTTGTCAGACTAGGACCTGGAAAACCAGGGTTCAAATCCACACTCAGTCATGACAGCTCACATGAAAACCAGTCATTGTCTCTCAGCCTAAACTACCACAAAGGGTTCTTTTGAGGATAAAATGGAGAAGGTCAAAACCATGTATACTGCCATCTTGATTGAGTACCTTGGAAATGGGGTGGACTTTGGTAATATGGCGCCCTGAGTGAGGTCCAGAATTTGGAGCCCCACCCCCCACCCCATCCCAATACTACTTATTTTCACAATAATTCCTTTTGGTACAGATGCTTTGTTATGGATCTTACCAGTAGCTACCCATATAAATATATGTTTGGTTGTTGTTGTTGTTTTGAACCTCAGCTCAGCCCCATGTGAAGGAACCACCCGCACCACCCTAAATCCAGGAGAAAGGTGGGATAGAAACTTTATCAATAATAACTCCCCAAAGCATCTTCAACCCCAAAGGGGTTAGATTTCTCCATGAAAGTATTTTAAGCCATTGTACACAGCAGCAAAGTTGTGTATAGTATTTCAAAGCAGACATCTAAGCAGATGAGGACCTACACACATTAGGAAACTATGATTGTGTATTTAAAAAATGTACTCGGCAAGTGCCACAAACAAGAAATCCTCCTTTTAAGGAAGATACCGTTCATTTCTTATGTAGTAGAGCAGGTCTATGGATAGTCAAGAGCAGGTGCCTATTATTTTTTGTGGCTATAAAGTGTGTGGCGCATGTAACTTGTATATTATATACAGTGGTACCTCTGGTTACAAACTTAATTCATTCTGGAGGTCTGTTCTTAACCTGAAACCGTTCTTAATCTGAAGTACCACTTTAGCCTCCCACTGCCGCTGCACCACCACTGCACAATTTCTGTTCTTATCCTGCGGTAAAGTTCTTAACCCGAGGTACTACTTCCAGGTTAGCGGAGTCTGTAACCCGAAGTGTTTGTAACCTGAGGTACCACTGTAGATGGTGCACTAGTTGTTCTATAAGTGTGATATGCCATTGTAATCAGTGAGATGCTTTCTTCCTTAACTGATCTTGTTGGGGGGGGCAGTTTGTTACCAGAAGTTTTAGTTCTGTGATTGAATCTGGCCTAACTATCCCACTACCTTTCCCACCCCCCAATCGCCACACACACTTCCTTCCGTCAGGCACTTGTCAGTAGTAATGATCCTAAAATTTGTGAGGGATTCTGTAACACAGATGAGTTTTGCATGTTGCATGCTTCAGGACACTTACCAATGAAAGATGGTTGGAAGAGAGTTTCTGGGCAGCGGAAACGCTCGTTCCCAATTGTGATGACCTGGCCATCAGGCAACTCATAGCTCTTCTCTAGAGAAGAGGAGGAGGCCGCAGTAGCCATTTCATTCTCAAAGTCCAGAGCAACGTAGCACAACTTCTCCTTAATGTCACGGACAATCTCACGTTCAGCTGTAAAGGCAAAACCAGAAATTAATGGCAGAGAAGAGGAAATAAGGCCAAGGAAAGGCAAGTGGGAACCAAGGCGAATGAAAGTGTATGGGGGAAAGAAACCATCCCTTTCTCTGAGAGGTTCCCTGCACTCAAACAGGAGTATAGAGATCTGTCACATCCTGGAGGTGCCTACAGCATCACTCAATAAACTAGATGGGTTGAAGAATTGTAGGAGAAGCAGGATTTGTGCAAAAGCAAAGTCTTGCAGGGTAAGAGGAGAAAATGGTCGTGGGGGTGGCCCATGTGGAATCTGGCAAGAAGCACAGTTCCAGTCAGAGGATTAAAATATATATTTTTTAATCCATTTTATATGACTTCGGCTATAGCAATTCTACCGAGTTGCTATTTTCAAGTCTTCTAAAAGTGGTATGTGTTCATGTAGAATGTAGCAAAACTCATGTTTTAAAAGAAAGTTAAGCAGAATTTTTTTGCATGAAATGTGGACATTTTATAATCAACATGTTTGGGGAGGGTTTTGTAATAAGTGGAATTTGTTCACAGAAATACCTTTTAATTGTGGTGACAATGTAGGCAACGTATTTAGTTTGTTCAACATTTTGTTGCTGTGTGCGTGTATAGTCAAAATCTTCATGGACAGATAGAAAAATATATTAAAACAAACCTTTGCTACCCCCCCCCCCCCGCATTTCCAAATTGAGCCTGAATTGTGCTTACCAGTTGTCACAAAGGAATAACCACGTTCTGTTAGAATCTTCATGAGGTAGTCGGTCAGATCCCTGCCTGCCAGATCCAGGCGCATGATGGCATGAGGGAGAGCATAACCTTCATAGATTGGGACATTGTGTGTAACACCATCCCCGGAATCAAGGACAATACCTGTGAGATAGTAATGGCCAAGATCAGATAAGCCTCTATGCAAACAAACCTATAGCAATGTTTTCAGGAGCGATGGGGCCTTTCAACAAGCAAATTAGCAGGTCAGAAGAATTTGTATGCAAATAAAGACTCAAGTGGTATAACAAAAATGATTGAGGAGGGAGAGCTTTCTTATTTCAAATAGTTCTCAGCATCATGCCACAGACCATAATATCCAAGGCAAAGACTTCCTGAAATTCATCTTACCTTTTCTACCAGTAATGGTACTGTCTTCCATTGCAACTATGGTAAGATATTTATTCTTTTAATACTGAGAGTATTTACTACAGATTGTTTTCCCCCCAGCATAGCGTGCCCATGCTGTATTCACAAAATGGTGTCATTTATCCCACAAAGCTGCTATAACATATAAAGGGCCAAGAGCAGCTGATCATCATCCTTCATCTTGGCTAGGCAATGGCCAGGTGAGAAGGAATCACATGATTGGCCTGCCCATATGGTAGGAGAGCCTTCTCTGAAGTGGTAACCCCTTTATGGAATCATCTTCCCTTCTTTGTGTTTGTTTTGGCACCCGCTGAAGACCTTTCTGTTCACCCAGGCCAGGCTTTATCTGGGCCTGAGTCCCTGTTTCTTAAAATCAGTTTTTAATTTTGGGAGTTTTGTTGTACTTATGTAGTTTGTTGTCGTCTTCCTTTTCAATGGCTTTATGTTTTACTTTGTATTCCAGGTGGCATTTTTTACTTGTATATTGTGAGCCACACAGATAATTTCATATTATGGGGTGACATTCAAATAAATTAGAGAAATCATAAAGAAAAAATGGGAAGGCGCCAACTGCAGGAAAAGAAGGGAGGAACTTCCCAGGTGCTCCTAAATATGTTTATTGGGCCCTTTGGTCTCCAGCTTGGTTGGTCTCCAAGATGGCTCCAGGCCCTATGGGATTTGGGATACATATATTGATGCCATAGTGTTTACAGGGCACCACTTAGAATGGCTATTACCATGCCTACAAAGGGAGAAAAAGTTGGGGGTCTCTAATGTGCAACAGAGACTGGGCATTATTGTAGGAACTACAGCTTTTTGAGAATCTAGCTCAGGGTTGGGGAAGCTATGGCAACTCCAGATGTTGCTTCAGCTACAACTCCCATCATCCCTGATTACTGCCTGGTGTTGGTTGGGGCTGATCCTAGTTGTGCCCCAACTTCTGTGGAGTCGCATGTTCCCCATCCCCGATGCAAATTTAATGCAGAATACAAGGAGGGAGTGAACTTGGTTGACTTAGGTGTAGAGAGACTGCTAAGCCAAACAACCAGTTGCTTTTTACCTGTAGTACGTCCAGAAGCATAAAGGGATAGAACAGCTTGGATGGCCACATACATGGCAGGCACATTGAAGGTCTCAAACATGATTTGGGTCATCTTTTCACGGTTAGCCTTGGGGTTCAGAGGAGCCTCAGTGAGCAGGGTGGGATGTTCTTCGGGGGCAACACGCAGTTCATTATAGAAAGTATGGTGCCAGATTTTTTCCATGTCATCCCAGTTAGTGATAATGCCATGTTCAATGGGATATTTCAGGGTCAGGATACCTCTCTTGCTCTGAGCTTCATCACCTACATAGGAGTCCTTCTGGCCCATACCAACCATGACACCCTAGAGGGCAGAAGAGACAAGAAAACAATGCCAGGCATTGTGAGACATTGTAGCTTAAAGGATAAAATGATTGACTTCAGTGTAAGACAAGCGGAGGAAAGTTGATGAAAGATGGTGTCAACAATTCATCATTTAATTCATGTTATTAAAAGGTCATTTTCTTCTTTCGCTTGGTTATGGAACAGGTATAAAATGTGGGTGAATGAAAGCTAAAATATAAAATGTATTTAGGGTGCATTTGCATCACCTGTCATTTAGTAGTAGTTTACTAGTTTGTTCCAGCACTAACTGCCACAGTATAACAACAACAACAACAACAACAACAACAACAACAACAACAACAACAACAACAACAACAACAACAACAACAACAACTTCTCTAGTTTCCTCACTGGCAGTACAACATGGACATTACTCCTGTACAATATTCCCACATACTTCCCAAGATGAAGTAATTGATGGTTGGTTACTGTTGAAGTAAACTACTGCTGTTTGGCAAATGCAGCCTCAGAAATTTAAGGAACAGTGTTAAAGCATTTTGAAGTTATACTGATGGCATGCTTCAAGTTCTTCCACTTGAACTGGATAGATGGGTCTGGGCCATGCCTGTTTTTCATTGCATCCATGAACCTGAATGGGTCAGCATAGTTCAACACATCACATTTGTTAGCAAATACATCCAATGTTATGTTCCAGAAATCATGCCAAGTTAAAGTTTAAAAAGTTAAAGGTGATCCCTTTCTATGGTTATGGGGAAAATGGGTTTTTAAAGACTTTTACAAAATTTGCAGATCAAGAGTAGCCCTTCAGAGGACGATGGACTACAACTCCCATCATCCCCATTCAGCATGGCCAGTAGCCAGGGATGATGGGATCTGTAGTTCAACAATGTTGGGTGAGTATAGAATAAGGATTGGCACTGCTACTACTTATTTGAGGAGACCCAAAAGTCATGTATTTATCATAGGTATGAGATTGTTGCCAATCAACATACAAAACTTTAAAACTATTTTTCAACGGAAAGTGAATAAGAGAAAGTAACAGCCTGGGAGGTAACGCAAAAAGGAAAGTAAGCAAGAGAATAAGATACAAGTGAGAAGTAAATACAGGATAGAAAAGGGGAGAAATGGAGCAGAGGATTAAAAGCAAAAGAAGCAATAGAATGGAAGCTTAAGGGGCCATGGAGTAGTAAGAGGACGATGATATGGGTGATATGGAAAAAGTCACTATTTCTGATCCTAGTCCATCTCACAAGTCTGTTGTGAGATATGGAACAACCCCATTGACATTGACCTAAATTCCTTGGAAGGTGACTGGAATGCAAGTGAGGAAAATAGGATTATAGAAGCAGGGCATGCAAAATTGCTTTGCAGCTGCAAACTACTGAGGGAGAAGGTTGCTATTAATGAGCATTTATATAAGGTGCCAACTGTACATTGTAACTCCTACAACATGAGGCACTGTGGAAGTGGCATTGTGCCAGACGGGAAAGTTTAGTTATGTGCAGCAACTATGTACAAGACAGGAACGGGAAGACCGATTTATATTAGTTTTCAAATCACTTCCAGTTTAAAAAGGTGGAACTCGCCAATGGGGAAGAGGAATAGAAGATCAAAGCAAAGGGGGGGGGGCAAGGAATTGAAGTGTCACTAGCAAGTAAATGAAGACGGGGCGGGGATTGGAATGTCAAAAACTGGAAGATGAATTCAATCAATCTATTGCGGTCAATGACAAAGTACTGTAGAAAACGAGTTTGAGGAGCGTTGTGTCTCTCTATGCCCAATGCTACAAGTTTATGATTTGTGGAGACACACAAACTGATCTGCCAAACAGATAACGAAGAGAAAAGTTTGCGGCAAGGGGAGGGGGAGATTCACTGCAGCAGGCTGAAGAAGAGAAAGTTAGAGAAGAGAGGATTGCTGAGGGAGAGGAAAATCTGGAGAGGGAAAGATCGGAGTATACAGTGGAGCTAGGACGGGTTTTAAAGGAAAAAGAAAAAAGGACGCGTGTTCGCGTACACTGCACTTGTATGCATTAGTTTGACAGTCCCCCGGGCTAGGCAAAGGAAAAGACTGGTCTCTCCTTGTTCTTGGGTGTCGTCGGGGGTGGAAAGTTTACCTGGTGCCTGGGGCGGCCGACGATGGAAGGGAAGACGGCGCGAGGGGCATCGTCTCCGGCGAAGCCTGCCTTGACCAAGCCCGATCCGTTGTCGCACACCAGGGCGGTGGTCTCCTCGTCGTCACACATCTCGGGAAGGAATCAGGGAGCTGAAAGACACAAGATCGGCAAGTAGGGCGCGCCGTCGGGGCCGGGGGCCAGACCGAAAGCGGCGGCAGCGCTAAGCAGAGAGCCCCCGAGGCTGGGTCGCTTCGCCCCTCCCGATCTCAAAAGACCCTTCACGTCTAAGCACGAAGAGACAAAACAAACAACAACAAAACTCCAGCCAACCGAAAGTTTCCCGCTCGGGCCGGTTCCAGGCTCCAGGCAACGGGCTCCCTTCTCCACATGCCACCCATGATATTCCTTGGCTGCGCTCCTCTAATTCATCCGGCGGGGCTCCAGTTACAACAGGTCAGAATGCCTTCGCGCCACGCGAGACCCGACTGTAGTTGGCGCGGTCTACACATTGCTTAAGCAGGTGTCGTGTTTGGATCGCTTTAGGGAGTTAGCCCCTCTCGAATTCAACACCGCCCGCCTCAAGCAATTTGTGGATCGCAGCGCTCTCCTATTTTCTTGTATTGCCCTGTTTCTAATCCCGGGACCCTCATATTTTTGACTGAACGCAAATTTGGAATCCCAGTAAGGTTTTTTTGGGGTGTCAGTACTTTCAAAAGTCGTTATTTCTTGGGATTCCCCTCCCCGCAACTGTAAAAGTGGAGAGGGTGAAATGTAAAGTTAGAAATAGCGCTAATGTGGCGGCTAAGAGAGCAAACACAACATTTCTTTGTTATGTCTCGGGCAGCGCGCTGCAAGCAAAACAAAACCACCGGTGAATTTTCCGAGGGAGACCAAATAGCTCAATCCTACACAGTTAACTCTGAGAGTAGTTGAACTTAAACCTGTTACTCTCTAGCCATCTCTTCCCTGCGCGCAAGCCGCGCAGCGCACCCCAAAGGCGATCCACAATCCGGATGGGAAGAGTAAATTTAAACCGGTCTTGCCTGGCGCTTCATTGGCTGAAACAGCGCGATCCTAACCGTAAGTAAGTCCTATTGGATGGGGCTTACCCCCAGGTAAAGCGGGGCTAGGATCGCAGCGCGAGGCTGCAAGTGCGCACAGCCCCATCGAACAAAGTGTGACTTGCAGGGTTGCGCAGCGGATCCAATTCACTGCTTCGTAGCCCACCCAACCTCTCTGGATCGCACAGTCGCGCAAACACACGTCCCGTCGAAGGCAACCGAGGTGCTTGGCAGGGAGGCTGCCCTGAGGATGCCAAGCGCGGCTCCTGCCTTGGCGCATCCAGGCTTAGACGGCCGGGCTTGGTCAGCTGCGCTACTCACCAGCTCAACACTTAAAACTGCGCGGGGGTCCTGAGCACCAGGCTGGGTCCCGACTCGCAGGGAGCGCCACCCATTTATACTCGGCAGAGTGGCGGTGTCACTCTCCGGCTCCTGAGGGACCGGCCAGGCACCTTGTCCTTATTTGGTCGCCTTCACGCCATTGAGGAGCAGCGAGGCCATTAATGGAGTAGGGAAGGCAAAAGTCACAGCCCGGGCGAAACACTCGGGGCCCCACAGCCCATGTAAGGTAAGCCGAGGGGGTTTGTAGTCCAGCTGCTAAGGGGGATGGCCAAATAGGGAACCCTTTTGAAGGGGAGGGGGGCGAGTCTGTGTGTATGTGGGTGGGGGGTGGGGGTGGGGGGTGGGGGTGGGAGACTCATGCCAACCCACTTCTGGAGGCAAGTTAAAACACATATGCCTCCTCAATGAATGGAAGTGGCTTTCTCCATCTTGGTGCGCTTAAAGAATCTCAAAGCTGTGGAAAGATCAATGAATTAAGCTCTCGCTGCCACAGTGTCTGGCATGTGTCACTGCAGGGGGTGGGGGTGTCGGCAACTAGACAGGGGAGGGAGAAGCTTTCAAAGGGCAGGGATGGATTCCTTCAGCAAGATGCGAGGAGCTTCCCTTCCCCCAGCCCAGGCCCCATTGCCTTCTGTGTGGGTTCCGAGACCACACATCATCTCTCCCCCCCACCCCGATTTTTGTCCCCACTGCACAACCCCACCCCATAAGGGGTTGTTAATCTATAACATTCCTTAAGGCGAAAGGAGGTTTCACCAAAATCAGTTTCTGCACTTGGGGTGATCAGCCGGGGAGAGAATGTTTCAAACTGTCTCTTAGACTATTTGCACTGTTTTCAAAATGCTTTGGGGAAAGTTTTATTATTTATGTTTTTGCTGCCCTGCGTTCCTTTGTAAGGAAGGGTGGGGTAGAAATTGAATAAATACCTATAAGGAATGAATAAGTGGGTTCTGCAGCTGAATGTTTTCAGCGTTTCCATTTCTCTGAGATTGCTCCGTCCCATTCCTACTCTACTTTCTGTCATTGTCCCCAGCCAGCCCCCAAACAACCAACCAGTACCCCATGCAGGGCTGTCTTAAGCATATGCAGCAACAGGATGCAAAGATCTGTCCAGTGCCCCCTCCAGGTTGCCCAGTCCCAGGCGTGCAGGAGAGTGGAGTTGGCTGGCCGCCTCAGCGTCTCGTTGGCTCGGTCGCCCCTGAATTCGCAACGCAGAGCCGCCCACAGCAGAAGAGCATGCCGCGGCACTCCAACCGATGGATGGGCTCTTCCCCGGACTTAACTCTTGGGCCCCAGACTCTTGGCCTGGCGCCCCTGAGACCCAGCCCCCAGGTGCCCTGCACCCCTAGTGCCTATGGGTAAGACGGCCCTGACTACATGGCACTGAGCAAGGTTTGTTCCCATTGGGCTGTTTTCAGGGTTCCCTCTCCCTTTGGGTCCCCCCCCAAAGCACTTTTATTTGTACATTTGCAAATTTTGGGGATTCCCCCAGCCCTGCTAGCTACACAAGGAATGGCCCTCACATCCTGAACATTTGAAACATATTGACCCATTAACAAAATGTTAAATAAGTGCAATTGAGTATTTTATTTTGATTTTGTATTGTAAACTGTCCTGTGATCCTTGGATGAAGGGTGGTATAGAAATTCTATGAATAAAAAAGTAAATAAAAAGTGATGAATCACAAGTGGCTAAAATGCAGGTGAGTTATTTCCATGACCATCTGTGTTCCCTTGCTATTAAATATTTTCCTGTCGGTGCAACATTTTACCTCATGGTGCTGGGCATTCCTGGCATTGTGGCAATGACCCACCCAGGGAAGGGATTTTGTGACATCATGCGGTGGCCATTAGAGCCAATGGTAAGTACATATTTGAGAGCTGATGTAGGGCCATGGCTTTTGAGTGCATGGTTCATTGGTTGAAAAGCCCCTGCTTGAAACTTTAGGTCAGCCACAGATCCAGAGGCTGGCTTTGTGCAAACTAGGATGTCTCAGATCCAGGTCTGTAATAGGGGAGTGATCATCATATTGCTTTACCTTGTTATAAAGTTGATGAGGATGATGATTAGGGTGGTTAATGGAGTAAAAGGCTTCATTGGCTTCTTATCTAGACCAATTTCCTATTCAGCGATCACATCCATACAGGAAGCTGCATGTAGTTTGTCAAAGGGGACAGATGAAGGCATGAATTGATAACGTTAATTGAAAGTTTTGTCATGCCAGAGTAGAGTTCCATACAGGAAATTCTGTCTTATGTGCAGCAGCTCTTGGAGCTAGGAAGTCCATAATCTAAGCAACAAGCTCATTCATCGCAATTTCACAATGTGTACAAGGAATTCATGAGGAAGGGAGAACAGAACTGTTTCACTAGCCTGGTCCCCAATGTCATGCGCTCCTTGGTGCTGCCTCTGACCTTCATGCACAGAGTGAAAGATCTGAAAAGTGGTGTGGACATAGGTGATTTTTTCCAGACCTGTGAAAAGGTCATCAGGGTGGCATATGATGTCAGAGGTGGTGCCAGTAGCATGGCCAGAGTCCCCTCTTATCCATCTGCTTATTATGCACACAGAGAGAAGGTCTCAGCAAAATCATAATGTATTTGGACTGTGAGTCCCTTGAGGACAGAAGTGTCCACATTTGGAGAAACTGCTGTAAGCTGCTCTGAACCCAGGGGACAGAACAGGAGATACATCTAATAATTTTTTTTTAAATGTATTGCTAGATTTCAGAAATTTACACAGGACGTTTACACAGAAATTTACACAGGACAGTACCATCCACATCAAATAACCTTTCATGGGGTTCTTTTAAAAAGAAAGAAAGAAAGAAACTGTGTTTTGGAACTCATCAATTTCTTTCTTTTTTCCTCTTTCTTTCATAGCCAGCTCTTATTCAATAACAGCAGGTGAGCAGGCTGATTACTGAGACTGTCATGAAAAAGTACCTAACTAAGAGAGAAAGCAGCATATGTTTCTGACACAGAGTGCACTAGAAGTGTCTTTAAGCTTTGATAAACATGGGAAGAAAAATGCTTGCCTCCTGTAATTTGGCAAATAGGCAAGATGTGTGTGGCGGGGGCATCTTTCTGATGGATTGCATTAGCACATGTTCATTTAACCTTCCAGTTTTTGTCCTTTTTTGTGCACGTTTGATTGTTACTGCATAGTAATGCACACAAGGAAGATGAAACAGCTTGAACCACAAACAAACAAACAAACAAACAAACAAACAAACAAACAAACCAAAAAGCGAGCTCTGGTATTAATGAAATGTGGCAGTTGCTTCCCTGCTCAGTTGTTGAAACATCTACATTCATAATTTGCTCCAGCGGTGGAATCTCAAAGATTCATCCCAACAATTTAAGGATTTTTTGTTGTTCTTTAGTTAAAAATAGAAAGACCGGAGAGGCAGTTGTTGAGTGGGCTTCGCTTGGTATGCAATGGCCCAGATTGTCAATGTGTATCCTAGAGGAACTTCATTATATGGCAGAGTACAATGTCCTTTGGGAACTCAGACTTTAAATTATCCAGACATGTGCATGTCTATGTGAGATATTTGGAAAGCAAGCATCAGGAAGGGGGAGAGGAGGACTCTGCTAGCTACTTCTAATTAAAGGTGTATGCCACAATGCACTTGTATTTTGCTGTTTTATCAGCATTTCCCACACAAAAATCTTATGTACACACCAGATGTTGCAAAGCGGCGTGTGCTGTCATAAAAGAAATTACAAAACTTGCACCTTTTTCAGATTATTTTCTCTGAAATACAATCTTACTGGGAACCTTAACAACATTGTTTTTGTGGTATTGTAACCAAATAGAGGAATTAGGTGTTCTTTGACCTTATAACAGATGAAACACTGGGTGTGTAAATAGTCAATGAGGAATTTAGCTCAGGATGCTAATCCTGCTTTGGTTTTCTCCTCAGCCTATCCTCAGTGTTGGAGCTAATAAAAATTTGCAAAGTATTAGAGAAGTTGTAACAAAACCCCAAGCACACTGGCTCCCCCTCAAAACAGAATTGTATGGAGAAATGTTTTCTGTCTCTAGAAATATATAGATACCAAACTTCCTCTCACCCCAAGAGAATATAAGCAATGGAGCCTTTCCACTGCACACAAAGGCATTTCTGTGGGTGTGTTATGGATGGAGATGGTGAATTTGAACTTTACTGAAAGGACAGCAGAAATCAAAACTATCCATTTATTACCTTCAAACCCTTGGAAGTATCCACTTATTGAACCATTCATTATAAAAGCTCTGTTGAGTAGAATGGTAAGTTAATGTGTGTAAATAAAAAAATGGCATCTGCCCCATTACAGCCTTTCCCAAAGGACCCAAATAAAACTCATTCCTATGGCCAAAATCCTACTGCTTCCTGCCATAAAGTGATGTTACAGTAGCTGGTGAACAGGAAACAAACAAACAAAAACATTACTTGAGGGTTATATAATGTTGGGATCAAAAAGACACTGGAAGAGTCAGGTTTTTCAACTACGTTGTTGCATAGTTCCTCTCACACAACAGGGCTTTCCCCTCTTTCCTCTCCTTACCACCCCCAGGGCCCCCCTAAATTTTCTCAGGAGGGTTGGGAAAAACCCAGAAAACATTTAGGGTGCACTCAGGGGGAGGAGAAAGTCCTGTCGTGCAAGCAGATCTTGTTCCCCTAGAGCATACCCCATTTAGCACTACGTTGAATTCCACCCTTTGTTTTCAAAAATACCAGCTCAGCTCTTGCCAATTCAGCACAGAAGAAGTTAACCTGATCATAAGGAGGTGAATGATTAGAGATTGGAATGGCCTGGAACATCTCCCAAAAGAGCTGCTAGGCATTTGTAACTAAAGTGTACAACTAATGTACAGCTTCCCTTCTTCCTGTGAGTTCTGAAGTGACAGATATCCACAAAGACAGCTGTTTTATTTATGGAGCCATAGGGCCTCAGGTGCTACCAGAAGCAAATCTTCTGTTCCATGGGAAATGCGGAAAAGCTGACGGCATACATATTCAAACCAACTGCTTTGACATGTCTGTATTCAAGAGTACATGATGAGGTCATGGGGTTTTGTCTCCAAGGGACACTTTGGGGCATTTCCACTTGGATATCAGTATGAGAGTGTTGTATTGTCCATATTGGATAAAGCAGCCACATGTCGTGCCCAAAAGTTCTCCAGTGCCTAACAAATCCAGCCCCCTTTTCCTGACACCTTCTACATGTTGAGGCCCCATAGCTCTGCATTAGTTCAGCTAATCACCTGGCACAGATAGCATTTCTAAGAAAGCTATCTTGGGGGTTCTGACTTTCAACTTCCTACCTAGCCACCTAAATTTTGTTTCCAGGACTGTAGATCTAAATTACCCTGCCCTGTCATTGCTAATGTGCACCATGACTGTTGACTACTGCTCGGCCTACCTTGATGGAGCATGGCATCTTGAACCTCAAGCAGGCAAGTCAGCAATGCAGTTTACATCCCCCTATCTCACATAACAAAGGACGCGGGTGGTGCTGTGGGTAAATCCTCAGCGCCTAGGGCTTGCCGATCGCATGGTCGGCGGTTCGAATCCCTGCGGCGGGGTGAGCTCCCGTCTTTCGGTCCCAGCTCCTGCCCACCTAGCAGTTCGAAAGCACCCCTAAAGTGCAAGTAGATAAATAGGTACCGCTTTCTAGCGGGAAGGTAAACAGCGTTTCCGTGTGCTGCATTGGTGCTGGCTCGCCAGCTGCAGCTTCGTCACGCTGGTCACGTGACCCGGAAGTGTCTCTGGACAGCGCTGGCCCCCGGCCTCTTGAGTGAGATGGGCGCACAACCCTAGAGTCGGACACGACTGGCCCGTACGGGCAGGGGTACCTTTACCTTTTATCTCACATAAAGCTATTTGCCACCCCGGACTCCTTTGTGGAAAATGGTGGAGTATAAATTAAATTAATAACAAATAGATGCAAATAAATTGATTCTTCTAATGATCCAATCACTCACTTCCAGGAGCCCCTAAATCTCCACCTACCCACCCTCAGAAGCCTATTCTAAGCATGAGACTCACTGTCCCTTATAAGGGATTATTCCCCTCTTCTTTAGAGCGACACTCTCCTTCTATGAGACTTTCATTCTATGAGACATTAGATGAGTTGTCATCTTGGGAGCAGGGTTCCCGGAGGTGCCCTCCACAAACCTCTCTCATCTTCTCCAGATCAGCTACCTTGACTAAGAGTTAGGAGTTCACTGCACTACTGCAAGACACCCACAACTTCTATCTAAATAAATTTCTTGTTAGACCAACTTCAAAGAGACACCACATCTGGCTTGGATTTTCCCTGCCTCTAGTTCTCATCCTTGCCATCTGGGACATTATTTCAAGACTGAAGGCAGAGTAAAGACTCACAGCATGATTCAAAAGGGCCTACTCTCATGTATAAATAAGATCAAATAGGAGGAAATGGTGTATTTTAAGATGACTTGTTGTTATGGCAGGGATGGGGAATCTGTGATCCTCCAGATGTTGCTGGACTACAACTCCCTTCTTCTCTGACCATTGGCTACACTGGCTGGGGCTGAAGGCTGTTGAAGTCCAATAACACCTGGATGGGCAACAGATTGCCAATGCTTGACCCACAGTCTGGAACACAGGGATGTCTCTCTCCCTGAAATGGTCCCCCTATAAAATATAGGAATGCACAAATTCTTCTAGATACTGGCATAATCTCTAGCCCAGTTCAGGCATTTCCCCTCGCATGATTGCAAGCTTCCAGGGATCTAAGAGCCTTAGTTGAGACTCCTGCATTGCAGGGGGTTGGAGTACATGGGCGCCGAGGTCTACAATCCAGCTCTACAATTCTATGATTCTATGAGCTTTTGTGCTTAAAGCAAACTCTCCACTGCAGGTGGTTTCCTTAAAAGTCATGGAGAGGTGTACTGATCGGGCACCAATGATGCACCTGAGAGGCATCAGGAAATGTGTTTGCATCATGCATTTGTAATTGTGAGTTGGATTGGCAAAATAGGGCTTTCCAGTCCCCATAACTGGGGACTTGTACAATTTAGGGACATTGAATTTTCAGGATTTGGACCAACATTTACCCTTGTCTCTAAATTACTAAAGGGGACTCAAGCGCAATAGAACTGGTTAATTGCAACACCAACAACCAGTAAACAAGTTACACTTCACAGCCGGCATGTGTGCTTGTGAAGACCTTTCACTAGGTAGGGTCCTAGTTTTTAAGTTATACTGGTTAGTATATTTACATGCCAAAAGCTAAAAGGATGGGTCAGGTAAAAATATCATAACGCCACTTTTATAATGAATTAAGTACTTTTTAATGTGAATGGTCAAAAGAAGAGATACAGGTGGACTGTTAGTGCTAAATACATATAAAGGATGCTTGTGAAAGAATGGAATGCTAAAATGCTGTGAGATCTTTTCTTCAAATGATGGGCTTGCCAGTTCTGATGTTCTGAGCACACTCTCTTCCCAAATTTACTGCTTGCAGCAAAGATCCAGTGGCATCATCAAATCCTAACAGGGTAACCATTGGTGATGCAAATCCATAAAGGGCTGCCAGAGCCACACTCAGGGGCCAAGCAAAAGAAACCAACACAGCCAACCAGATGATACTCCACAGAAGACAGCAGTAGTGAGTTGTGGGTGGTGGTGCTGGGCTGGCATAATAAAGAAACAAAAAGATTTCAGTCAGAAGCATTTTAAAATACATTTCTACACTGAAATCATGTAGCATTTTTTTCTTTTTTCTTAAAATGCTCCAGCAATGAAGTTTTTCTCAGGGTCCACACAATACCCATCCCTATCAAAATGCCATCCCATATTTCCTTCCCATTTAATCTGGCTTTACTATTTCCCAGGGATGGACAAATCTGTCAATCTCAGTGTCTCCTTTTTCTAGTTTTGAGCTCAGTCCTCCACATTTCTATGTCAGCTGGCAAATTATTTTTCTTCATTAAAAGTCCTCATTAATTTTTTTCACAATTTTAGTTCAAATTCGTCCTGCTATGCACATTTTTGTGTGCAATTTTTCCTGATATATATGTTTTTGCAACCAATTTCCCAAAATATAATGCATCTTTGAATGTCACTTTCAAAAATATGTGCATTTCTATACACACTGTCCCTAATATAACATTTGTATAGACATTATTTGGTTGAAGAACTGTAACCCCAAATTCAGACAACCACAAACTTCGAGGGATAATTGTGTTTTGGTTTGCTTATTGCTTTAGGAAGTACGAATTAGGAAGCTCTGTATTAAAATGTAAACTAAATGTAATTTCTTCCCCACCCATGCCACTTAAACATGTTTCACTAGTTGGCATGAAAATGGCAGGTTCTCTTCTTGTGTTTCTCACTTCCTGGATTTTCTGCAGAATTGGTAAATCTGGATTAAATGGGAAAATAATGTAGGATGGCATTTTGATGATGACAATGTCACATAGACACTGCACAAAGCTTGCATCCACCAAGCAGCACCAAACCTACCAGAATCTGCCATGTGGAAATGCTCAATGTCTCCAACAGAAGCTGGTTCTACAAAAAGATATCAACCCTCCCCTTTTACCAGTGTGGAGCCAAATCTATTACCAGTGTGGAGCCAAATCTTGTTGCTTTTGGCACAGTCCACACAATACTATAATGTATTGTAAAATATGTCCTCTTATGCACACACTAAAATCCACTTTGGTATTGATCAGTTAAAGCATCAATAAGCAAATTGCCCATCTCAACTGATGATGTCTTTGCAAGAGTTTAAGTTGCAGTGGTTAGATTATTTATATAGTGGCGATGGCTAAAATGGCGGATAGGTAAAAATATCATGAAACCAAATTTATAGTGAAATAAGAACTTTTTAATATAGATGGTTGAAAAAGAAGAATTACAGATCAGCACTCGTGATAAGATACAGGTAAAGGGAAGGGACACCTAATGCTGCGAGATCTTTTCTTCAAGCAATAGGCCTGCCCATTCTGACGTTCTGAGCACACTCTCGTCCCACATGTACTGCTTGTAGCAGAGACTCACTGATATCATCAAGTCCTATTAGGGTAATCATGGGTGATACAAATCCATAAAGGGCTGCCATAGCCACACTCAAGGGCCAAGCAAAAGCCACCAGCACCACCAACCAGATGATACTCCACAGAAGGCAGCAGCAGTCCATTCTACCAGCTGGTGGCTGTGGGGTGCTGACACAATAAAGAAACAAAAAGATTTCAGTTTGAAGCATTTTAAAGTACATTTCTACTGTGATTTCACATAGGGGAAAACAAGTTTTCTAGCCAAGAATACGCAAACATATTATCAAGCAGATGAACTGCTTTTCCAGCAGATTCAGACGATTCAAAGCTAGGATTCCTTTTGTAGTCTGCAATAATCTGATTTAAAGCGACTTCTTGATAGATCATCAGTGTTTTGCCTCCATGAATTCCAACTGCCTTGTCCCTCCCTCCATGTTTTATTTTAATTATATTTCTATCCATCATTTCTTCCTATGATTTTTCCTTCCTTCCGTATTACCCTCAGACCAATCCTGTGAGAACAGTTAGGCTGAGACAAAGTGGTCATCATTGCCATGTGATCTTCATAGCTGAGGGGAAATGTGAAGCCACAGCCTCAGCAATCCTTCTCTGATACTCTAACCACTGCATCACACAGGTATATGTGAAATATATGGGCTAGGAAGAGGACTAGCGGCATTCACTTGACACAAGTGGTAAACTGTGTTTGGGCCCAGGTGTCTTCCCAACTCTTATAATGCTTCCTGGGCTGTCTCAGGTAAAGTTCAGTTCTGCATTGCCAAGGCAACCAGGGACTGCGCTCAGCTGTCGCAGTAGCTCCTTCCCATCTCTGTTTCTTGGTGGCTCCATCTTCTTCCGGATCAGGGCACCTGTCCTATTTGGCAAGGTCGAGGAAAAGTTTAAAGAGCCTCTGTAAGGCCATGCCCTGGACACATTATCTAGGAATGCCACCAAGCTGAATGTAGCTCAGGGTTGCAGAATGTCTGCTTATAAGGGTCAGTTCTGGCAGAGACTCTGACAAGCTTCAGAGTTTGGCTCGTGATAATAAAAGGGCTGTGCAGAGGATTATCTCCATAAAAAAAGATGGGCCTAGATTGTTCCTTTTCCATTTTAAGGAGGGCATAATCCAGCAACATCAGGGAAGACCCCACATTCAGATAACTATGTTCACTTGTCTACTGCTCCTTGAAGTGAGCAGGGTCCTACCATGTTGGCAGGGTAAGGTGTGGAGAGGAGTCTGGCTAAGGGTGCAATATCATTACTAAGGTGGGGGGGGGGAATAAAGGCTAAATTGATTATTATGCTTGAAGATGTTTCTAGGAACTGATTTCCCTTTATGTCCCCACTGTCTGGATTTGCTGGAGTGCTAAGAAGCAGTGCAGGCAACATTCTGAACAGTGAATTGTTGTCCTAGAGAAAGTATGTTTGTGCAGTTAAACCAGCCCTTGTCTTTTGAGAGACAGAAATGTGTGCTTCCCCAGGTGACATGATCTCTCAAGACCTACCAGTTCAAGAATTCAAAGGTGGCCACTAGATACTTTAACCCCACCCATCCCCCACAAAAAAGAGGACACTTATTTGCACCAAAATTGCATATGGTGATATATATTTACAGATGCAAATTCTTAAATAATTGCAATCATTTAAACAGAAAAAGAGTACATCTTACCCAAGTGGGCAAGACGGTGAGTGTGTTGTATATAAGTTCAAGGTCTCTGCTGCTTTCCCTTGATGTAGTTCTTTGGACATGACAGTCCTTCAGAAAGAAGTCACTAAAGGACTGGAAAGTAGGGCAGAAGGCCACTCTACAGTGTTCCTTGAGCACAGACAGAAAGGCAGGACAAAGTGCCATAACAATAAGGGTCACTCATCAAAAAGACCATAAGAGCCAGTGCTGCTATAGCCTGCCATCATTCTGCAAGGGGGGCAAGAATGGCTAAACCACCTATTTTGTTTTGTTTTTAGATATTTCATGATTGTGCAGTGGGAAAATGCTTCTGTTCATATTGGTTCATTAGAACAAAACAAAATAAAAGCCTAACTGTTTTAAATATATAAATATTAATGTTTTCATTACAGCTACACAATATTTTCTTTTAAAAAAACCGCTTAATAATATCACAAAAGATATTTCCTTGTGGAACATATAACAAAGAAGAACCAATCAAGCAAAGTTTTCCAAGCAGATATACCTTTTGCCATCATCCTTGATGAAACATTGACAGGATATTTATTTATTTATTTATTTTGGACCAGCCAAAAGTTACAAAATAGCCAGCAAAGAGTTGTTGAACTCTTCTTCAAGCCAGGTTTTCTTTCTTTTTTTAATTAAGCAAAAAGAGTGTGGTGTTTTCTGGGACATGGTTTACTTTCTGATATGCGGAAGGTGTAATTTTAGAATTTTTAAATACAAACTTTTCTTTCCTGTGAGTAACGAAATTCTATGTATTGGATGGAATCATTGTGTGTGTGTGTATAGGAGGGGACCCACATTACAATTGTGTACTCAGCCCTCCAAAATGATGCTTGGATCATGGCAGTGAGGGGATTGAAAAGGAGGGGTGGCAGATGTGACCATGAGACTCAGTCCGAATCTCTCTCTGTGGGACAACTGTGGCTAGCTGCCCACCTACTGCAGCATCCTCTTCTCACAGTGTCCAACCAGATGACTATGGGAAACCTGCAAGAAAGACTTGAGCATAGCAG
Source organism: Podarcis muralis (assembly GCF_964188315.1). Lineage (NCBI taxonomy): Eukaryota > Metazoa > Chordata > Lepidosauria > Squamata > Lacertidae > Podarcis > Podarcis muralis. The sequence continues at coordinate 38,560,514 of NC_135655.1, forward strand.
CACTCTTCCAATATCTTTCCCATGAATGGAATTCAAATGTACAAGGGTAAATCTAACAAGAAATGCTGCTATTATGAGCAAGTTGCTTTGTGCAGGATTTATTTATTTATTAAAGCCATTTCCTTGAATTTTATCAATATTAAGCCAAAATAACCTTTTCTATCATCGAACGAAGAAAGGCACACAAAATACTGGAAGATACTAAATAGTTTTAACTAGTATTTTATCGTCTTGACCATTCTTCAAGTTATGTTCCTTTTACATCTTGGACACTATGCTCAGCATACACACACAATCATTATGCATTTAGAAGATTTTTGCTGCTGCTCTTTTCATAGCACATTTTCATAGAATCATAGAATTGTAGAGTTGGGAGAGGGACTGCGAGGGATCACCTAGTCCAACCCTTTGTGTCGCAGGAATCTTTTGCACAACATGAAGATCAAACCCACAATCCTGAGAAAAAGAGTCTCATGCTCTATTGACTAACTGAACACAGTGAGACTCATTTCTTAGTAGACATGCACAGCTTTATATAGACTACTCATTATTTCTCCCTTTGCTCAAACATAGTTCAGAAATGGGATCCAGGTAATGAGAGTCATAGCCCAATTCTATGCTTGCTGAAGGTAATTAAGAATGTAAGAAAAACCTCTGCTGGATCAAGCCAGTACCCCATCCTGTCGTCACAGTGACTTATCAGATGCCTGTGGCAAACCCACACACAGGACTCAAGCACAAGAACACTCTCCCCGTCTGCAGTTTCCAGCAACTGGTATTCAGAAGGCTGTTGCCAACTGTGGAGGCTGAGCACAGCCATCATGACTAGTAGGCATTGCTAGCATTACCCTCCATGTATTGGTCTACTCACTTCACTGATGCTTTCTCCCAGCTCATAGGATTGCAGATTTTGATCCACAGTTTATATCACATTCTGCCATTTCCTCTAGTAATCCAGGTAACATGTAATATGTACAGTGGTACCTCGGGTTATATACGCTTCAGGTTACATACGCTTCAGGTTACAGACTCTGCTAACCCAGAAATATTACCTCAGGTTAAGAACTTTGCTTCAGGATGAGAACAGAAATCGTGCTCCGGCGGTGTGGCAGCAGTGGGAGGCCCCATTAGCTAAAGAGGTGCTTCAGGTTAAGAACAGTTTCAGGTTAAGAACAGACCTCCGGAATGAATTAAGTACGTAACCAGAGGTACCACTGTAACTTGTCTAGAAGTACTAAGATAAGAACTTTATTTATATTCTACAGTATATACCTTGCAAATTATACAGTCTCAAAATGTTTTGAACCCCCACGGAAGTCAGCTAAAAATGAGAAACTCGTTTTCCTCTCCAGCTGCTTAGGTTTCCATCAGTGCAATCTGATATATGTCTACTCAGAAATAAACCTCACTGAGTTCAATGGGACTTACCCCAGGTACATATGGATAGAATTGCAGTTTAAGGCACATTTGCCATATATAGCTCTTTGCCAGGAGGTATTAGTAGAGCTTACTCCTGAATAAACATGCATAAATTGGCACTGTAAATCCTGAAGACATGGCATTCTGATTTGTCTTTAAAATGTTTTGAATATGGTACTTACCTTCTTGCCTGAAATATATCGTTAGATTAGGATTAACACATCGTTCTGTACATGAAATGGAATGCATGAAATGTGGAGATTCTGTACCAAAACTAAGAGCCTATACCTTGGAGCAGGTTCAGGTTCCTTAGGCAGGAGTGATTCAGCAGCAGCTGATTTTGGCTCGGTAATGTCCTCATATGGGTCTCCTTCCTCTTCTCCTTCATCATAAGCAGACATTGCTTATCAAGCACGCTCCTTTCAAATATGCTATTAGTGAAACCAAATTTAAAGCAGCGTTAGTTCCAGATGAAAATAAGGTGTCAAACCTTTAAAAACATACTATTGCTATCCGTCAGAACATTCCTGCAAATGAAATTATATTGTGAGAGGGCTCATGTAGTTGTGGTTTATACAAACACATCAACCATGTTATCTGCATCCTTTCTGTCCCCTTTCCCTGCTTAGCATTGCTTCATGATAAATAGACACTATCCTTCTTGACCAAGTGACCCACACTATTTCTTGATAGTTTTCTTTTGGGGGGGGTTAGTTAATGTGAATTATGGAGTGGAAAGAATTGACACTGCATAGTTTGATAGCCAGTGAATTCTTGTAACTGGCATTATATCTGGGCTATTGCAATGTTTTGTACAAGAGGCTGCTTTTGGCAATGGTTTGGAGAGGACCGCTTGCCCTGCTTGGGGGTGGGCAGGGGTGGTTGGTTGTGGCCCCCCACTGTCCCCAAGGGGTGAAAGCCAACCAGACCTCTCACAGCCAGCAGCTTGGGCTGGCAGGATACCCACCCACCCTGGAATTTCGAACTGCTTAATCATGGGGTGGATCCTGGCTGGCAGATTGGAGTCAGGAAGTCTTTACTATGGCCCGCCTCGGAATAAAAGCTGGCTGCGCCTGGGTCACTCCAGTTCAGGACCATGATGGTCACATGAACAATGCCACATCAAGTCTGACCCTAGGTAAGGGGGAAGCCATCCTTCTGCAGGATTAAGGCACTTGAAAAACTCCCAGATTATACTCCTAAACAATCTTTCTGGGCTGTCTTGCCAAGATGGGACTCAAGAGGCATGGAGTTAACTTTGCTTGGATCCTTTTTGAATGGTCGGGGGACTTGACCTTTGGGATCACTTAGGGTTCTATTTTGTCCCCTGACATCTTTTTGACCAGATTTCTTTTGACATCCCTGTGAAAATGCTGTAAGAAGTCATCTGGAGCCTTGGGTTAAAATGTCAACCATGTGGATGACACATAACTCTGCCGTTCATTTACATCTACCAAATCCAGGAGACTGAAAATTCTGAATGGAGGCATTTTGGGATGGATCATGAGGGCAAAGAAGTTGAAACCTGAGCCAGGTATGATGGAGGTATGTGGGTTGGCATGCCAATTTAGGCAGTGGTTTGCAATTGGCTTTAAATGATGTTTCATTCCCTATGAAAACCCAAGTTTAGTAATTTTGGGGGGTTCCCTGTCCCCCACCCCCCAGCCTTTTCCATTTTTCCATTTAGGTCCTTATGGGGGGGAAAGGATACACACACAAAATGGCAGAGTTGTTGTTATAGGGCTTCACATCTTTCTGTGTTACCTCTCTGCCTTGCTAACGTTGAAATAAAATGTTGGGACTATCATGTTCCTTCAAGCTTATGGTTCCCTAAGCAACTATAACATTCATGCTTGCTGGTCTTTACAGTTTACCAGGTTACTAAATCTCACCAGGTCACTGCTGGAAACAGGGTTACTATATCTATTCTGAAGGGCACAACAGACTTGCAAACCACTTTGCCACTATTTGTTCTTATTCTTTACTCACCCATTTAACTCAAAGTACATTTCCCACCAAATAAATAAATGGCTTACCTCGTATATATATAAATATCCCACAATTCTCTTTTAAAATGGCTCATTTAGTTTTCAGGTGTTCACTGTGATCTGAAGACATCAGCAGGCTTTTGAAGAGAAGGACTTTACAAAAAAAATCCAGGCATCCCCTCATAGAATGCTTACAGGTTGCTCAAAGCATCATTGTTTCTAAGTAACCAGTATGATGTCACACTTAGGGAAATCTAAAAGACTAGAGTACCACTCCACTTCTCCTGTTCAGCCTTACTAGGGCACCTGCTCATGACAGATCAGAATAGGTAATTATGTAAGATGGGGACTAAAACCGAGAGTAATGTGTGTAACTGAGGTGTGGTGTGTATATGTGCATTATGTTACCTAAACATCTTTCTGCTGCCAAATATTTGGAGTGGGTTAAGGTAGGGGGCAGGCCTTATAACCCCTCTTTCTCCTTCCCCAACCATCCCCCAATTTTAGCCAAATCAACACAGTAGCTGAGGGAAGCTGGTACAAAAAGAAAGGATGTCTGGAGCCCTCTGTCTTCTCTATAATCTAAGCACGGTCTTGAGAGTTATTTTATTCACATGAACACTGGATGTTGTTGGACTCAACTCTCATCAGCCCCTGCCAGCACAACCAATGACTGGGGATAATTGGAGTTGTAGTCCAACATCTGGAGGGCCAAAGGTTTCCTATCTGTGCCTTACTCTGCAATGTCATTGACTTTTTAGAGTGGGCTGTGTCTCTTTTCCAGGGGCGCTTGGACAAACCTCCAGTCATGGGTGACTTTGGGCCAGTCCCCATCTCTCAGCTTAACCTACTCATAGTTGCTGTGAGGGTAGAGTGGGGAGCGGGAGAGACATGTACAGAGCCTGGAGTAATTCAGAGGGAAAGTGTGATATAAATTGAACAATAAATAAATAAAAATATGTAGTGGAAATTTCAGTATGTCATTTGACTTCTGTAAATTAGATGAACACAGTCCATTAAGACATTAAGACTTCATGCTCTCTTAAGCTGTCCTGAAATTCTGTTTCCCTAATGGTTCGTTTATAATGATATACTTTCACATTTATTTATTTAATAAGTTTTTTTTCCGAGTTGCATTTGTCATTTCAAATAATCTTTTTTTTTACCTAAAGCTTATTGATGAATATCAGACCAATTAAAACGAGAATACGTGCTTTTATTTCCAAAGGAATGTGAATTGCACCCAGAGTAAATGTTTTTTCTAATACTCAGAGATCACGCCTATTGTCCAAAAGAAGAAATATACTGCTACATGCAATCTATTATCTGTCTAACCTTTTGATGTTTCTTTTTGAGAACAATCAGAAGAGGGTTAAGACTACTGGAATGGTTGCACTATGCCTTCCTCTTGCAACTTCAGTATCTACACTATACTTTAAAAATAGTGGTATACTACTTTCAACAGTCGTGGCTCCCCACAAAGAATCCTGGGAGCTGTAGTTTGTTAAGGGTGTTAAGATTTAGGAGGAGAATCTTATTTCCTTCACTCAGTTATAATCCCCATAGTGGTTTATCAGTCAATCCCTCTTCCCAGGAAACTCTGGGAACTGTAGCTCAGTGAGAGGAATAGGAGCATCCTAAAAACTCTCAGCACCATTAACTAGTTCCCAGGATTCTTTGTGGGGAAGTCATGAGTTTAAAGTGGTATGATAGTGCTGTAATTGTACAGTGCTTTAATTGTGCTTTTCAGTGACAGGGCAGAGAAAGGAGAAAAGTTGTTAAGTATTTAATTTTTTATAAACTGCACTTTCATATAAAGGATAAAGTATAAAGGTAGTATATACAGTTCCCCTGTGTTAGCACTGCAAAAAGTGTTAGCATGGAGGTAGAATTAATGACATTGTTTTAAGAACAGCTGCATTAATACTGGAATGCACATGCAGACTGGAGTGATGCCTGACAGGAGGTCAAATGTAATAGAACTACCTCTATGGTAAGCATGTTATACTCTCAGGATGCATAACCTGGAACACTACCGTTGGATAAGCAGGCTTTGATAGGGTCCAATAATATAGTTTATCAGCTTATATGTGATACCTTTTCCTAGACAATCAGAAGCTTGCAAAAGTTAACCATGCTTTACAATTTCAAATTATGTGTTCTGTCATGTGGGGCTCTCCTTGAAGATAGTCTGGAGGCTGCAGTCCAAAACCTGCAGCAATGTCCAAAAAGCCCTAGCCTGGCTTTTGGCAAGCATAGGCAAATGAAAACACACTGCTGCTCAACTGTGCTAGCTACTCATACGTTTTCAGACAATATTCAAAGTGATGTTGAGAACTTTAAACCCCACTGTCATCTGAAGACTACACCAAATATCACCTCTCCCCATATAGGCCCATCTATCTGCTGAGGTCAACTTCAAAAAATTCTGCTTCAGGTCCCCTTAGTTTGGTTATTAGTTTGGAGTATTAGAACTTCTGCAACAAGAAGCAGAGCTTTGTCTGTATTGCATTAATGTTATATTAAGGAACAATTCCTGCAGATTGTATATGTAAGTTTATCTCCAGCTTTAGAAATTTGCATAAGCCTCACATTTTTGTGAAGGCGTATGGATTGGAGAATCTTGTGGAGGTTTGGTGGTTATATTGTTTCAGGTTCTTCTTTTTGTTGTGCTGTTCTGGTGATAGGGAGCCCTCCAGCTGGTGCCTGACATGCAACTCCCATCAGCCCCAGCCAGCATCGTCAATGATCAGGGGAAATGGGAGCTGGAGTCCGGTGAAACCTGGACAGCCACAGATTCCTCATCCCACCCCCTTTGTGATTATAGTTTTTATATAAGAATTTATATAATTGCTTTTAAACTATGTTGGGTGCTACCTTGAGCATTGCAATTTTGCTTTATCGAAATATTATAAATAAGATACAATATGTTATGAAATGTCCCAATTCCTATTTTAGCAGGAGCATAAGCTAGAATAACCATTGTTTGTTCTAAAAGGTCAACAGACTGGGTGACAAATAAGGAAGAAACTCTCCTCTGCAGCTTAGCAAGGGACACAGAAAATATAAGAGACAATCTGATAACATTAACCATGATCTGACATAGATAATGGCTTCTGAGCTGATCATCTTGTGTTTAATGTGTTCCTCCAAGATAAATAGAATGTAGGCCTTTCATATTATTTAGTAAATACTGTAAAGGTTTATCAGCAACAACAGTAATATGAATTTAAAATGCAGTGTGCACAAACAGAAAGTTCAGGTAGCTTTATTATGTCTTATGGTGTTAACATACCTAAATAATTACATTATAGAGAACCGAAACAAAAACAATGGTTTCTAAAGCATATTCACAATCAAGTATAATAAACAACAATTAATACAGATTGATTTATACATTATTAACTGTATACAGAGATGCAAAATTCACTTTAGTGAGAGACTCAGTTTTAAACCGTAGATAATTTATGGCACGAAGCAAAAAACACAAAACCAGAGAAATACAAATCTCATAACTCTCCCTCTTTCTGATTAGATATTTGCAAGCTGTTTGCATCCAAGTTTCTGAACATTCACAGTTTGAGAATCTGAGGTTCTGATTCAGATCTCTCCACTTGCAGTGCATTACACACAAATGCAACATACATAGGAATTGCGTTTCAAATACAATTTGGGAACTTTATACTTTACGGATGAAAACCAAATATTCATATAAAACCTCATTGCCACTGGACAACAATACATGCTGTGTAATTATGGTAGTCTCGTTGTTAACAGAGAGGTTTTCCACTGCGTACATTAGAAGCACACACTTTCCCCACATGCACCCCCTTCAACAAAACTTCCCCAACATCATCTAGACCTATCAAAGTAGTTAAAGGAACTATAAATCCATACAGTCCTCCTAAGAATATGCTTATGGGCCATCCAATAAAGTACAGTATGATGAACCAAATTATTCCCCAGATGATACAGAGACAATCCATCTTCACCCTAGTAATACAATTAGTTGAGTTAATTGAATAAGTTTTGATACAAAGGCATTTTATTTACTAGACTGTCAGATTACAGATTAAATTTCCTTTAATATTTCAGCATCTCTACAAAAATACACAGAACTATAAAGGAATGTGTTACAAATAAAATCCAGTTATCAAAATATGAAAATTGAATGTGTAAATATATAGTTTTTGTATATGGACAGAATGGAAATTGGCATGTAGACAGTCATCTACTTTAATAAAGCTAGGATATTATAAAATAGGGATTTTTTTGTATACACTCACATTAGGAGGGCATACATCACCAATAGGCAATAGTACCTAAAACCACTTTTATGCTGTTTATTAGCTGGTTAAAGGAGAACAAAGACTCCTCCTCATATTTATTTTTACTTTTATTTTCAAAATACAAGATTGCATTTGAATAATACTAGGCATAATACAACTTGTCTAAGAAGTGATATACAAGCTCTTTCCAAGGGACGAAAATAAAAGCATTTCACTCCACAGCTCAACACAACTTGATTCCTACAAGTTTCAAATGCAGTGTGGGTGGGCTTCCGGTTTAAAATGGGCTTCTATAGATAGCTGTGTTATTACAGTATTCCATTGATTATGCCTTTGGGGTCTGGTATCATGCAGGATTGCCATATGTCTAGGAATCTCAAACATGTACTCTTTTGGGGGGGGCTACATGCCAATCTGGGGGATTTTTACAATTTAAAGCAAATGTGCTTGTTTGGGGGGGGTTAATTTTTGTGTGTGCATGCTGGCAGCTCGGGCTCAGGCTCAGTCTTGGGTGTGGGCCTGTCTTGGGCTCTGGCGCAGGCAACCCAGACTCTGGCTTTGGCTCAGATTGCTCAGGCTCGGCAGATAGCTGGGGGATGAGCGGGCAATTGCTGTCCGGATTTTTACCTCTGGAAATATGACAACCCTGCTCTCAAAATACTTCAGTGTTGTGGTGCATAAATTTATATTTTCTTAGTACACCTGTGATTATACATAAGACCACATTTAGAAATGATTACTGCATAGGAAGACCCATAATTATGAAAGCATTTCGAAAGCAAGCATATATAACTATAAAGGTAAAGGTAAAGGGACCCCTGACCATTAAGTCCAGTCGCAGACGACTCTGGGGTTGCGGCACTTATCTCATTTTACTGGCCGAGGGAGCCAGCGTTTGTCCGCAGACAGTTTCCGGGTCATGTGGCCAACATGACTAAGCCACTTCTGGCAAACCAGAGTAGTGCATGGAAACGCCAGAGCGGTACCTATTTATCTACTTGCACTTTGACGTGCTTTCAAACTGCTAGGTTGGCAGGAGCAGGAACCGAGCAACGGGAGCTCAACCCATCGCGGGGATTCAAACCGCCGACCTTCTGATCGGTAAGCCCTAGGCTCTGTGGTTTATACTTACTTACTTATCAAACCTTTATTAGGCATTATACAAATAAAACAATAAAAGAGAAAATAACATATAAAAGCCTTGAAATATATACAGAGAGGCAGCAGTTGGCTACATACATATATATATATATACATATAGAATCAGTGGTTTTCCTTGTTAACCTGCTCCTTGGAGAACTGCTACCAAAAACTCGGCTACCCCTGCCGTTACCCTTTGGTCAACGTCGGATAGGCAGAATCCCACACATTCACCTTGCTGGGGTTCCAGACCACCCAAAAGAGGGGACAGCACGTGTTGACGGAGCGTACTGTACAATGGGCAATGAAAGAGAATATGCTCTACCGTGTCCGGGACATTCATAGAACATCTGCAGAATCTCTTGTTTCTAGGAATGTTTTGATATCTTCCCCTGACAAATGCTGAGGGAAAAACATTCAAACGGGCCAGCATAAAAGCCCTACGTTGGGCTGGAATTATTAATTTAGTGACGTAATTGGCTCTGCTATCTAAGATATTTAAATCATAGAATATGGGGGAGCAAATTTTGTTTACAGCTGCCATAATATTTTGTCTCTCGACATCCTTTAGTCTAGTTAGGATATTATGGAAAATGTATTGCTCGTTAGAATTGTACAAGGGCTCCAGCTCGATGCCTAAAGATTCAATCTTTTTTTCGAGGTACTGATACCATCTTGATTTATAGGAGTCCTTGAGCAAATCAGCGAGCAGACTTGATGGGGGGCAGCGAAAACGGCAGCGTAACCAGTACTTTATTGAGGTGGACCAGGCCCAATATTCCATTGTGTGTATGCCTATTTCTGCACACATTGTTTCATATTTGATCACAGCTGGGAGTCCAAGGGTACGTCTCAGAAAGCTTGAGTGAATCTTTTTTAGATCACTGTTATATGCTTGGACCCATAGCGGGATTCCATAGAATATATGGGATTGCACTTTTGTTTGAAATATCTGATTGGCCGCAGGAATAAATTGATTGCCTTTCTGGTAATAAAAACGGGCAACTGCTGATGAGGTGCACTTTGCCTGTTTTATGGCATTTGTGCGATGATTTGCCCACCCTAAATTGCTCTGGAATAAGATTCCCAGGTACCTATAGATTTTCACTTGTTGGGTTTCTTGCCCTCTTATTTTCCATTTCTCTAATTTCCAACCATTCGAGAAGACCAAAATTTTTGTCTTCTCATAATTTATAGAGAGTTTGTTACATTCACAGTAAAGGATCAGAGAAGATATAAGACGTTTCAGACCCAAGCTCGTTAATGATAGTAGGACAGCATCGTCTGCGTATAATAAGAGAGGAACTGGTTTCTGATTAAGTTTAGGGGCATGTGATTCTATTTTTTGAAGGTGATCTGGCAAGTCTGATAAAAATAAATTAAATAGAAAGGGGGCAAGAATACACCCTTGTTTTACCCCTTTCGAGTTTAAAATGTCTGATGAAAGGTGACCTTTGGTGTTAAGTTTGACTTGACAGGTATTGGAAGAGTATAGATTTTGTATTAGAATCAATAAGCGCTGATCAATTTTTAATTCTGCGAGTTTCCTCCACAGCTTTGGGCGGTCAATTGAGTCGAATGCACCACGAAAATCTACAAAAGCAGCATATATCTTAGATTGCCTTTGGGATCTGTATTTTTCAACCAAATGCATAAGTATAAGGCAGTGGTCTAATGTAGAGCAACCTTTGGAGAAACCTATTTGTTCTTTCCCTGGTAAATTTAGATTTTTCATCCAGGTAAGGAGTTTAGATAAAAGGTGCTTAGCGCAGATTTTCCCTATCACTGATAATAGGCTTATCGGTCTATAATTCCTTGGTTCTTTTGGGTCGCCATTTTTAAAGATTGGGATAATTATTGATCTTAACCATATCTCAGGTATGATCCCATATTTATCTATGAGAGTAAACAATTGAGCTAAGGGTTCTGCCCACCAATCTATATAGGTCTTGAATAATTCTATTGGTAGACCGTCTGGCCCAGGAGATTTCCCCGATTTGAAATTTTTAACTATCTCTCTAATTTCCTCTTCTTCTACCCTTGGCCACTCCTGGAGTTTATTGATTTTATTTTTAGTGGTCTCATATATATAAACTATATATAACTATACCTTTTAATAATAATAATAATAATAATAATAATAATAATAATAATAATAATAATAATAATTTATTTATACCCCGCCCATCTGGCTGGGCTTCCCCAGCCACTCTGGGTGGCTTCCAACAATATATTAAAATACAGTAATCCTAGAGTTACCTTTTTAGAAGGAGTCAATTTAACAAACTCTTCTTGATGCCAGCTCAGATATCTAATAACAGAATCCAAAAAGTGTTACTTCAGTCCAGGAACAACATTAACTTTTGCAACTATGGAACATTATATCCAATGTTTGGCTATCTTTGAAACAGGCCTGGAAGTTAATTGACAATCTGCACTGTTTTTTCATCAGGGCAACCAAGGCTTATTTAGGCCTGAACCCAAACTCAAGTAGGTCAAAATAATCTGTTTCATCCAAGAGCACTTGCAATTGCTGCACTGAAATCTTCTCAATCACCTTTCTTAAAAGGGGGTATCTGTGACTTTGTGGTAGTTGTCACAAACTGATAGGTCCAGGTGTGCTTGTATTTTCAGGCGTGGTTAGATCACTGCCACTTTCAAGGTGGCCAGGACCACACCCTACTGCAAGGATGTGTTGACCACACCCTTGATCCATCTGGTCATACCTCCTTGGCAAACTTTAATAAGAGAGTCAAGGGTTGAGGAAACAAATGGTTGGCCACACTGTTGCAAGCACCTCATCCATATCTTCAAGCCAAATCTATGGAAACAGATTCCATGGTGTTACAGCAGATGTTGCACTGTACACCTCATTTGAGACTTCAGTGAATGTGGATGTGGTGTCAAGATTATTAATTAACTTGAAGATTCCAATCTGGATGAAAAGGCCAGGTTTAGATACAATTATTTTAAAGAATAATATACATGAATGAAATCTTTAGGCAGCTTTATCATCATGAACCTAAGCCAGAAATCCAAGGATATATTCATAAGAATGTATTTACTTCAATGAAAGATACATTCTGGAAAGTCTGAGTAAGTTAACCTGGTTGTCTCCTATGGAGATATGAAAGGTCGGGGGGGGGGGGGATAGAGGCCAGAAGGGGTGTGTGTGTGTGTGTGTGTGTGTGTGTGTGTGTGTATACGCTAACAGATAAGATCAAGCATAATTTTTTTAATACATTTGTTGCAAGAAGGCATAAACTGTAGTGGGCTCTCAACAATCACTAACTTTTTTATTATTTATTATATAAATGTCTCTGTTCTTCCTAACGAATCCCACTACCAACTCACTTCTTTGCTCTCTGAGAATATCTGATTCAGCACAGATGACACTTGTCTCAAAAAAGAAAAAATTACTACCACTGCTGGTGATGACTGAAATATGTACTTAGTAAGGAAAACGTGATTTATTTATTAAAATAGGAAAAAAGATAACCAGCAGATAAAGTTAAATGGTCCAGTAATAAAATAAAGTATTCTGCTTAGCTGTTAAGTGCAAATAATAATGATCACCCCAAACTTACCTTTACGTTGTATGGAATTGTTGATTATAATGTCTTTGAAAATCTGCCTTATTTTTCCAAGCAGTTACTAAAATAGAAGTAAACAAGCAAGCTAAGGCAACACCCACAAGCAAAATACCAGAAGTATCTTACAAATATGTTTCTTTCTCCTCTTGCAAGTCAGCTGATTTGATCAGCAAGGCTATGCTAAGCAAAATGAGGTCATACACTGTAGTTTTCAAGCATTTCTAGTTGTAAGAAATGTTATGGAAATGTCTGGGAAAATGCTGGCAACTACGTAAGAATTACCGTAGGTACACACACACACACACACACACACACACACACACACAAGCATTGTTCTTAGTTATTTGAGTTTGTCTCCCGTATTCATGTAAAAATACACATCTCTTTTCTCCATTCTTAGCACATTTGGGTCTTGTTAGCTTGCTCTTATTTCTCAGTAACACCCCATATCCATCTCATTCTCCCTTGCCGTCATTTTCATGCTCTAGAAGTTAGTAGCTGCAGCTGAATTGAACGCAGGACAAATCCCGAATTCAGTCCCCATCATGTTCACAAGAAGCAAAAGCAAAGGAAGAAAAGGAATACTTCCCTCCCCTCCTCTGTTTAAAGGCTTAATTCCCCGATACTTGCACTATTACAGAAGCAGGGCCCGTTATTTCTCTCATGAAGGAGCCTCTGTACGCTGAGATATCGAGATGTTCCAGAGGAAAATAAAGTACTACTGGACTCCTGTGCTCAACAATGTAAAGAGCAAGTACACTGAATAATAAAGAGTCTGTGCCATCCTGGTTAACTGCTTATATTTTTGTTTATATCATATTTTTGCAAACAGCTCTCTTCCCCGAGTCAATTATTTTGTGTTGCCTTCTCCCTTCTCTTCAAATCCCATTACCTCAAAGACAGGCCTTTGTTTAATTCTCCTCTTGCCCGGCAACCGAGGAGTCTCTCACAAATCATACCTGTCAAGGCATCCTCCACCTTACCTGTCCAAAGCTTGTGTGAAAGTCAGGCGCTTTTGTAACGAGCCTGTTACACAGCTTTTGCTTTATTTATTATTATTTTTTACCTCAGGTAAACACACAAAGAAGCTGATTCTGTAGAGAATTCCTGCCCTCAAAGAGAACATGTGGCAGGCTGTGTACAGGCTATAGCTATGAAGGACGTTCCTTCCCTCAAAAGATGCTGGGCCCTGTCGTTCACCCCTCACAGACTCACAATGGTGCAGTTTCTCTTGGCTCTGCCAATTCAAAAGTTTGTGGCTATAAATACAAAGGGCTGCAGGGACAATGGAGACTGGGTTGCCTATCCTCCACAGTAAAGCTTATTAAGCTGGTGCAGGAGGACATTAGTATTTGTTGCTAAATCAAACACAGGCCGGCATTTAGAGTCAATACACAGGCTGCTGCCGTTACCCTGAAGAAACAAGAGGCCTCCCCTCAGACTAGACTGAAGCAGGCCACAGGCCCTGCCCCACTCACTTATCTTAGGCCTCAGCTAAATATCCTTGTTTTGGAAATATTCCTAACCATTTGGCTGATCCTGGATACAAGGCTAGAATTTGAACCAAGAATTTAGCTTTTTAATTCTCTCTTCCTCTCTGCAGTCTCCTCATAGTTTTGGTTCAGGCCACATGGTGCAATTTTAAGAACAACTACTCTCTTCCTACCCCCTCCGGTTTGCTCAGTTTTTTTCAGGGGAAATGGTTGCCAAAAATAGCTTTGTAATTCCACACACACACACACACACACACACACACACACACACACACACTCAATGTCATAGAGTATATAGAATACCTCTCCAAAAGTGAAAGGGAAATGAAATTTAGGCTCACAAACATATATGCAGGAACAGGCCACATCATTTATATCAATTGTGGAGGAGGAGTGGAGGAGTTTGGATTTGATATCCCGCTTTATCACTACCCGAAGGAGTCTCAAAGCAGCTAACATTCTCCTTTCCCTTCCTCCCCCACAACAAACACTGTGAGGTGAGTGGGGCTGAGAGACTTCACAGAAGTGTGACTGGCCCAAGGTCACCCAGCAGCTGCATATGGAGGAGCGGAGACACGAACCGGGTTCATCAGATTAGGAGTCTACCGCTCTTAACCACTACACCACACTGGCCCTTGTGTACAAATTAGGCCCTCAGTGATTTGATTCAGACTGCAATCCTTTGCACACTTACTTGAGTAAGAACTGTTGATGATAGGATATACTTATGAGAAATTATGCATAGGATTGCACTGTTGGGCTATGGTGCTAATACTATAGAAGGCAACCCCACTGAAACAAATTTGGCTTCCTCCAAAGAAGATTCAGGATTGGGGTGTTATACATTATGAAAAACAGTATGAATTCCTTGTTTCATTTTTTTGAAACCCACTTCATTCTCCGATTCCTAGTGTTTCTATGCTGCTGCTGCAAATGATGATATTAGTATCAAAGAACAGAGAGGGGGAAATAATGTGAAATCTAAAATAATACTTCTATTGCAATAGGGGAGAGAGAACTCTGCCACCTAAAACATTTTTTCTGTTTGAAAAATTGCTGTTTAGCGTTCACTGTCCCCCTCTTTGAACAGCCCTCAGCAGCTGAAAGTTAAAAACTGCTTTACTCTATGCTTATTTGCAGTATCTTTCCAGGAAGTTGTTAAACTGCCAGAGGTCACCTACACTGGGAAGAAAGTCAAGAGAGAGTCCAACCATACCGACAACAGATTTGTCAGCAGTCAGGGCAAGCTCAAACTTGCAGCTTCACTATCCTTCTATTACAGAATAGCATAAGATGGTTGCAGAACTGCACATTTCAGTCAGAAAATGCACTCACACCTTGGCAGTAACATTCCAGTTTAGTGTTTTAAACCTGCTCTCATTCTACCACAGAGAAGCTGGAATGAAAAGGCACTGTAGAATGATATTCTAGTGCTCTCTCTTTAAAGATCCTAGAACGCAGCTTGTGTTTGTCAGCATGGCTGAGTTCCAGGAAGGTTTTGCTGCAATGTCATTGACAAAGTCTTGACTCCAGAAGTTCTTTATAAAGGCATGCAAGAGAAAGGTGTGGAAATATTTTCCAAAGCACTCCTAAAAAGGACTGTGGTATGAATAGAGAATAGAATAGAATATTTCTGAAAGGCAATTTGCACCCTCACATCTGGCAGTGTGTTCAAATATCCTCAATTTGTGCCTCAGGAGGGACCCCAAATTAAGAATCCATTTCTTTTAATTAACTCTTTTACCACACCTGTTTTTTATGAGATGCTTCCACCAAATTCAATCTCAGAAATTTACAGACTCAGGTCCGCCACTCATTACATATCCTATGTCAGGTACATATTGGGAATGGCAAAGACCAAGACTTTGAACATATGAAGTGCCTGACTCTGTTCTGCTCCTGGATGAAATAATGTCTCCTAAATCTAAACTGGGAGGGTGAGTTTGTGTAAAGCAGATCCAGAACATAAACAGAGTGCAAAGCAAAATACAATTGTTGTTGTTGTTGTTGTTGTTGTTGTTGTTAATTTATTATGTGTACCCCACCCATCTGGTTGGGTTTCCCCAGATTATCACACCCACTAGAATTCCCAGGTGCTCCTTATTCTAGTGAGCACATCACAATCCATTTGAATATCAAAGGGGTTCCAAATTCTAAATTTCATAGTACTTTAACGGTAATATGTTGACATGGCAATGATAGTGTCCTGTTTTAAATGTGGGTGGCTTGTCTACATCTTCTGTGCTTCTTGTGGAGGCATATACTATCTGTCACCCCCATATGATCTGAATTAGGAGGAAGATGAGGTGCTAGACTTGTGCCTGGGGTAGAAATGGACTGGCTGTGTGTTTCAAGTTCCTAAGGCTGTTATGTGATGAGGCAGCCTGTTCTGTATGGAGCTGCACTTAACAGGAAAGACCCCATGCTGCCTTAGTAGAGTGCCTACTTTCCAGCTATGACTGGTTCACCACTGTGTTACCTCCTGTTCAGAGCTGTCTTGGACACTTACCCCATGCTTTGTTAACCCCTGGATCAGACTATTTAGAAGTGCAGAATATGGAAGCCAGGATAATGTCTGATATTGAGGGAGGACCCCAAGGGCCACAAAAATTGATAGTATATCGCTTTAAGAAAATGCTATCTCGCTTTAAGAAAAAGCTATGAAACTGTTAATGCGAAAGCTTTGAAATTGCTGAGAATGCAAAAGGCCTTTCCCATGGGAAGAGAAGAAGCTAACATTTTTATCACAGAACACACGCAGCTAAACACACAGGTTTACAAAGCACAATAGCTCTGTGTAACACAATGTATTCCTGTATGAAGGCCATAGCAGACACGGTGGGAATCAAAGCCTAGTCAGCAGAAACAGCCGGTGCTTATTGCGCAAGCATACTAACCTGAAATGTATCCAACAATTAGGATGCGGTAATGTGAAATATTTCTATACATATGATTGGATGAAATTAAAAGGCTTTGTGTAGAAACTTATAAATAACCCCCCTAGACCGCTAGCTGGGGGATTACAGTTCTTGCAGAACGATCCGACTGTAACCTATTGCTTCCTAAGTAATAAAATACTGTATTGGCTGAACTCTATCTTCTCCCAGATCCTGAGTCTCGTTGGCCAAAGACTTAGGAGTTTTTATAGGGTTTGACCCCTTGCTACAATATGACTGCAAGTACTCTTACTGCACTTATTCTGAAGTTTCTACCCAAATTGTTAGTCTATAAAGCCCTAAGTGTCTCTAATATCTGGATGAGTGCTGCTGCTTTCCATAGGTATCAGCTCATGTACTCAGATCTGCAGATGATGCCTTACTGTTAGCACCATCACCTTCAGAGGTCCAGGGAATGGTGGCTTTTGTGGCTCCAAAACTGTGCAACTCCATCCCCATAGAGGTGCACTAATCACAACACTTTACATTTTCCATTAGCTACTTAAGATGCACCTGTTTACCCTGGCCTTTGGAAGTGAAGCAAGAATGTTGTTATGATTTTGTCATTATTTTTTGGGTTTTCGAGGATTCATTATTTTGTGGTTGTATTTTAGTTTATCTAACCCATACTGGTATCTAACCCATACTGGTACCTGAGAGTGAAGGGTGGGTAAGAAATACCAGAAATTGAATAAATACACAAATAAATAAAATACATGTACGAACAGGAAATTCAATAGATGCTCCCTTGGCCTATAGAGCGAGATGAGCGTGCAACCCGAGTTGTCCACCACTGGACCTAATAGTCAGGGGTACCTTTACCTTTAAACTCTTAAAAGAAGCTATATGCCTTATCAGATTCTAAGTGATGGATTAAATGAAGATTTGCTGCTTTGCTTCTCAATAAGACTTTACTACAGTTCTGTATTCACAAAATGCTTAAAA
This sequence comes from Podarcis muralis, assembly GCF_964188315.1. Classification (NCBI taxonomy): domain Eukaryota; kingdom Metazoa; phylum Chordata; class Lepidosauria; order Squamata; family Lacertidae; genus Podarcis; species Podarcis muralis. The sequence goes on from NC_135655.1 coordinate 38,578,317, forward strand.
ACTGGTATATTACTACAAGTTATGTTAAATGTGTAATTTGGTAATATGTTATTTATTTACTTTTGGAAACTTCTTAGCCACCTTTCAAAGCACAAAAAATTCCAAAGTGGTGTAAAAATATGAAATAATGTCATTTTAAGGTACTAAAATAGAAAGCTCTGTATAACCATTTGATCTTAAGCCAGGAATCCCATTATAAAATACAAAACCCTAACTCACAGCCATTAAAAACAACATACATTAACAGAACCATTAACTCCTAATTAAAAGCAAACTGCAATAACTGTTTTTTAGGAACAACCTGAAAGGAAACAGGCAGGAAGCCAATTGTACCAAAGAGGAGGCATGAGGGAGGCAATTACAAAAATGCAAAGGAACAGGGGGTGGATCTTGAAGGTGTCATTGGTTAGCTATTTGAAGGGAGAACGAAATTGAATTTCTCATTCTCTTAGAAGCGAATGGATTCAATGGGTCATCTAAAAGCATGCTGGCTGGGCCTGATGTCATGCCAACCTCATCATTGCCCCCCCCCCCCAATAAATAGCCTGTTACGCCATTGGAACAACATACAGGTGTTAAGGTAACAACTGGATATATTCCAAACTGTGCGTGCAAGAGGCTTCAGCATTAACTCCAGCAAAAATGCCACCTTCTTTAAAACATGTAGGCATACACAATGGGGGTGGGGAGATAAGCACATTTGCATGCCCATAGGAAGCCACCCACTGTTCCTCGGGTTTTCTTACTAATAAGTCTACATCAGCAAACTTACTCGCTTCATCTAAAAAATTATAGTAACATTCTTTTATAGTAAGGCTGGGAGAGAGATGAGTCAGAAGGAGCAGCTGTTGTCAACGCCTCCTTTTATTGCATAGTTTAGGCTGACAGGATGCCAGTGGGTGAATGTTGTATGAGTAGGGAGTAATTTAGGACAAATGGCTCACCAATGAAATTTGACCTGCATTTATAATTGAGCCGAGATGAAGGCATAGTATACACATTACTAAAAATATTAAAAGGTAAGGTGGAAATACAACAGGGAAGACCAGAATCTCCCCCAAATTAATCTGTTTAGGTCCATTAGTATCTACAACTGAATGAATATAGTTCAGTGAGTAGTTATCAAGGATGAATATTATAGTTAGGAGTCCCACAAAAAAAGAAAAAAATAGATAGCAACAGCAGAGATTATTGTCAACCTGGCTGCACTTTTTCAGGTTATAATGCAACATGGCAGCAGTTAAAAGGGCAAGTTCTCCCACTGTGACAATTTGACTTCTCTTTAAAGGGTCACAGGAGAGTGAACAGTCATTAAACCATTTTTACAATCCCTTGATTTTCAGCCATCTGTAAGTTACACAGGCTGCAACAGGACCAAAAGACGAAGGCTGCTGCTCTAGCTGAAGGTTGTGTGGAATTCAGTTAAGCTTTCTGCCATTAGAATGAGGAAAACTATGGAAGGAATTAAAGATAGAGACATACGTCATATTGACAGGAATTAGTTTTGGCAAAACATGGCTAACAGGCAAAACAATTACCATCTATCCCATGCATGCATAGCACTTAACAGATTTTTTTCATGCAAATTCAGTTATTAGTCATGCTAATGCTTACCTGCTAATTACATTCCCAGATAAAAACTGCTTGTGACGCTCTAGAAATACCCATTAAGAATACCTCTCCGGTGCTAATATGTGGTGCACATAAGGATGCATACCCATCTACCTACTTTATATTTTAGAAAATGGTCTGTCTGCCTTCTGTGTGTGTGGACCCCGCTCAAGATAGCATTGCCAAACTCAGCATGAGGGTTTGTGAGGTTGGGGCAGCAGCCTTCATCAATGATTGGACACTATCCACCATTTTGTATCAAGAAGGCAATCTAAAAAAATCATTTTGGTGTGACTTTGCCCATTTTGGGGCATAGGTTTGGTCACCTCTCCAGATATCACTGTCAAACTCAGCATGAGGGTTCCTGAGGTTGGAGTGGCAGACTTTGTTGCCATTTGGAAGCCAGGTGCCAGTTTGAATCAAGATGGTGGACCGAAGTTTGACTTTGGTGTGACTTCACCTGGGTTTTGGAGTGAACAGTCCAAACTCAAAAATTACACCATCCATTTAAAAATCACAAAACTTTATTGGTGTCTACAAATTCCCAGACAGCACCGGGCACTGTCCACTGGTATTATATATGCCGTATATGTGGAAAGAACACACACCATTGATGTTCTATCTTGAAAAGGGACAGTGGAGAAGTTATTCTTCCCCAGCCTTGGGTCCTCCACATGTTGGACTACAACTTCCAGAATCCTTGACTATTGCCCATGCTGGCTGGGATGATGGAGGCTGTTGTTCACATATTTTTATTATTAAAATAGATAAGTAAAATATATAGCATGATAGTCAACATTAGGCCTACTCAGAGTAGGCCCATTAAAGTTAATGAACACAACTAACTTAGGTTCATTAATTTCAGCAGATCTCTTCTGAGTAGGAGCTAGTTAAATACAACCCGCAATACCCAAGCATGTTCAGAACTGGAGTAAAGGGAGCTCAAAAGGCCAATTACATACGTCAGCACTATTTTTTTAATTATTTTTTTATTAAAGATTTTCTTGTTTTACAGAAGTAAGTGTAATGTCTCTCATATTTTTTCCATGTAACATTTTTACAAATCCGTTTCATTTGTTGAGACATTAGGGGGAGAGGGAAAAAAAAGAAGGGGTGTAGGGAGGGAAGATGGGTGGGGGTGGGGTCGGGTGGTGATGTTTCTATTTTGCTTAATGTATGTAGGGTTTGGTGTCAGTGTTCCTTGTGTTGTTCACTTGTGTTCCTTTGGTGGTGAGAGAGGTTGGGGTTGGCCTTGGGTGTGGCTGTTTGTTTGTGATTTGGGTGTGGTTGTTTGTTTGGGATCAGGTTAGCCATATTGATTTGTATGCTGTTGCTGGATTATTGTCATTGTCTTGTTGGGCTGTGTACGTGATAAAGGGGAGCCATAACGGGGTAAAGGCATCTTCTTCTGTTTGTCTCTGTGTCAGTTTCAGTTTATTGGTTAATTTTTCTAGTAGGGCTGTTTCCCATACTATTTGGTACCATTGGTCCATGCTTACTCCTGACAGGTCTCTCCAGTGTCTGGTTATGGTGTTTCTGGCTGCTGAAAGTAGGTGGGTTATCACTATTGTGGACTAGGAGAACATCTAGCATTGTGCTGAGAAGTGCATGTTTAAAGGAAGCTTTTCAAGGGATCCAGCAGGGTGCATCACCTCCATGAGGCACAGCCTCAGGGTAGCATTTCTTAAACAGCAGCCATTCACTTACATACAAGAAAGTAAAGCAGCAGTAAAAGGGACCCCTCTGGGGTGAAAACTACATTTGCTTCTTATCCACCAAGAAGCAAGGATGTGGCCATCTGCACACTGCATAGCTGTCAATGTTCCCCCTTTTTTTAAGGGAAATTCCCTTATTCCGAATAGGATTGTGCACTCTCTTTGGCTCTCTTCCTTGTTCACAATGGAAACTTGGCAAAAAAGAAAATATCACCGATGCAGTGCACCAGTCCTCGGGTATATTTACTTTATTTAAAATTTCTTAACCTCTCATGCCAACAAGGCAACTTTAGTTAGGATATCTGTTGCTGTTAACACTTCACTTTAAGAAAGTCTCTTTTAAACAGAGTTTGCCCTGCCACCAGAACACTCTTAGAAATGCTAAAAAGGAGCACTCCCTCCTCACAGTCCATTCCTTTCCCTGTACAGTAATTAGTAAACATTCCATGTCCCCAGACTATCAATCTAAAAATAGCTCTCCTGACAACAGAGATGTCAAATTTAAGCAGCAGGATGCTGAAGCGCCTTGCGACGCATAACAGGACTGCTCCAACGCGGCTGCTTGGTAATTCAGGAATTTATAGCTGATAAATGGGCCCTGTCACATTTATCTCCAGTAAAGATTGACGTGCCAAGACTTTTATTATCAGTTTCCCACCTGGATGGTGCATAGTTCCCCGTAATCTGAATACCATGGTTGATAGAACATCGATGACCGGGCCAGTTTTCAATTTTAGGATCCATCTTTGGATATTCTATATAGCAGATGATGTACCTATAAAACACTTAATAAAATTTCCTGTTTCCAAGCGGTGCCTTTGGGCACTTTTCCCATATCCCTCACAAGATATGCCCACTTTACCAGCTTGACAAATGCCAGTGCAGGCACCTTCACACAGCTCAGTCCAAGAGCTGGCCCCCACACTTTAAGAGGTACCAATTGCCAAAGGAATCTGCAAAATATCACCAGTTGCTTATTGCACTCATTTGGGCCATGTACTCTTGCTATTGAGACTCTTATCCCGGCACCAGGTTAAAGTATGAGCAAAAATATCTCAAGTTGCTTCATTAAATACATACAAACTACCAGCAGCTGTTCCTGCCAGTGTTGGGATTTATTAAAAAAAAAAAAACCAGCAGAAATAAGTTGTTAGATACTAGAATATTTTTAGAAAATAGGTTAGAAAGCAGACGATCCTTAGCTGAGCTGGTCACATGTTGCCTGAAGGCCTTGTACCATTCATCCCTGATTAAACATATGAATGTTAGTTTATGAAACTGTATCACAGTGTCTCTAAGCTGTGCACCATTAGGTCTCTCTCAGTGACAGGTTAAAAAGCTGCAGTTTATTTTTGTGCATGGTGGAACCTATGGAACCACATATTTCCAAAGCAATTTTATTTTCTTCTGGCAAGGCAATTCAAGAATGTAAATGAATAAGTGTCTAAATTAGCAAGTGTAGATTCTGTGCAATTTACAATGCAAGGAAGACTGAGAACAAATTGATTCTCATTAGCTGAAGATATCTCTATCCTATATCTGACGCTGTGAGGGAAAAAAATATTATGCTTATTTTTGTATGCGGATAAACTGCACCACCAGAGGCAAGGCTAATGGAATATATCTAATATAGCTTGAAGATTGAATGCTATTTTAATGATCTATATCTTTTTGTAAAGCAATCCTATTGGCAATTTTACAAGCAAATATACAACATTGGCAGCAAAGAACATGAAATTCGGATGATAGTTAACTTTGAAACATACTGCTTGTCCAAAGGATTTATAGATGTAAAATGATCTGCCAAGATGATTTCTCTCAGTTGTAAATTTGGAAATTTAAAGAAGGGTGCTCAATCGAAAATGATTCTAGAACACCTACTCTGGTAGAATTTTACTGATCTATTTAACATTTTGCCTGTGAAATCAAAATCAAAGGCATATTTGCTTTTTTCAAATTTATTCTACCGTTACTCCCACTAGCTACAAACCAAAGTGTTGCAAGACACCATGTTGTGAATAGAGTCATGAACCTCACAAGGCATATGTAATTATTAGATTTTGGATTATTATTTTTTTGGTTTAGTTTTCTTTTGATGTAGCAGAACTATCACCAGCTATCTAGAAAATCCAATAAAAAACTGCAAATAGTGTTTGTTTGTTTTTAAATAGCTGAGTCAATAAAGCATATAACTATGAGCTTATGGCTGGCAAGATGCTGCACTGGATGGGCCAAGAGCCTTACCCAACAGGGTTTATGTTCTTATAACGTCATCCCTCCCTCAAGCTAAAGTAACAATTAATATGTCTTAAATTATAAACAGATCATGTGATAAAACTTCCTGAAGTGTACCACTTCAGATGAAAATACTGTACAGGACATGACTGCAAGCTCTTCCAAATAAAAGACTCCATTGCTAGCAGAAAAATGGGGAAACCCTGAGCTAAGTTGTACAATCTCTGAGTGTTCTTTTCCAAAGCTTCAAATCAGGATAAGGACCAAATATTGTGGTCTATGCTCACCCCAGCTATCTGCATTGTATTTGATTAAAGAAAATACTTGACTGGAAATCTCTCCAAATTGAACTTTATAGTATCAAAAAAGGGGAGTTACACAAAGGATTGATAAAAAACTCCACTTTACTAAATACACAATACAAGTAAAAAAAAACCTCCTTTGCTAACGATATGTTAGTCATAAATGATACTTAAAAGTATCATTAATATTTACTCTTGGTTAACAGTTGCTTGTTTTACCGACTAACATGTTTTGTGGATATACATATGATTAGTCATCTCTGTGTGTCCGCTTGAAAAAGAAAAGTTCATTTCTCTGTGCCTTCTTCAGTTTCACTGTCTTCACTATCACTGTCTCTTCCAGGATGCTCAGGCATTTTCCGATGCTCCTCCTCAATTTCCTCTGCTACCTTTTGTTTCTCATTGAAAACTTTCTCTTCTGCAGTTTCCATTGGTGTGGGTTTGATTTCAGTTTCTGTTTCCATTTCAAGATCTTTGCTCTGAACTTCTTCACTTTCCTGAGATTGAAGTGTTTCGATTTCTTCAACAAGTGTTGGAGGAGGCAGCAAGTTTTGCTAGTAAGAAAAATAAACAATTCATTATGAAAATGCCTGCTTTTTGTTTTATGAACAGACCCATATTTGAATGCAATGCAGGACAACCTAGGCATCCTAAATCAGAAGACTTCAATACAATTCAATAATGTGAATACAGGTGTTGCTGCTCAAGAATTCCATGTGTACTGCTTGCTGACTGTAATTACAATTAATCTACTTAATAGTGTACTGACATTGGTTATAAGATATGTAATAAAATATTCTTTGCAGTGAGATTCTACAAGTGAGAGATGCAATTTCAAAAAGGCTAGCTACAAATGAGGTGATTCACAGAAGTCTTATAAAGGAATCTGATTATTAAAAGAATATTTAAGAATTATTGGAGAACAGATGATGTCCCTGCAGTCTGGAGGTAGGAAAATGTTGTCCCCATCTTTTAAAAAAAGGGGGGGGGAACACCTAGGTAACTACTGACTGGTCCTAGAATGGATAATTAAATGGTTGGTTTGTGAGCACTTAGAAAGAAAGGATGCTGTGATTACAAAGACTCAGCATGGGTCTAGGAAGAAGTGACAAGTCAGGTGCTGCAGGGTTCTGTCCTGGGCCTATTGCTGTTCAGCATTTTAATAAATGACTTTGATGAAGAAATCATCGGATTTTCAGATGACGCCAAACTGGGATGGGTAGCTAATGCCACAGTAGACAGAATCGGGATTCTATATTAGTTTAACAGATTTGAGAACTGGGTCAAAACTAACAAAATGAATTTCAATAGGGACAAATGTAACGTTCTACACTTAGGCAGGAAGAACCAGCTGCACAGGATCCATGGGTCTTAGTAGATCACAAGCTTAACATGTCAATAGTGTGATGCAGCAGCAAAAAAACAAGTGGATGTTATTCTAGGCTATATCAACAGATGTATAGTGTCTTGATTGAGTAATAAAGGTAAAGGTACCCCTGCCCATACGGGCCAGTCTTGACAGACTCTGGGGTTGTGCGCCCATCTCACTCAAGAGGCCGGGGGCCAGCGCTGTCCGGAGACACTTCCGGGTCACGTGGCCAGCGTGACATCCCTGCTCTGGTGAGCCAGAGCCGCACACGGAAACGCTGTTTACCTTCCCGCTGGTAAGCGGTCCCTATTTATCTACTTGCACCTGGGGGTGCTTTCGAACTGCTAGGTTGGCAGGCGCTGGGACCGAGCAGCGGGAGCGCACCCCGCAGCGGGGATTCGAACCGCCGACCTTTCGATTGGCAAGCCCTAGGCGCTGAGACTTTTACCCACAGCGCTACTCGCGTCCCTACTGATTGAGTAATACTCCTGCTCTATTTTGCCTTGGTCAAACCATGCCCATAGTACTGTGTTACTGGGTACTACATTGAAGAAGGATATTGACAAGCTGGAACGTGTGCAGAGGAGGGCGACCAATATTATAAACAGTCTGGAAATCAAATCTTATAAGGGAATTGGGTATGTTTAGCCAGGTAAAAAGGAGACTGAGAGCAGATATGACAGCCACGTTCAAATATCTTAAGGGCTGTCACATGGAGGAGGGAGCATGCTTGTTTTCTCATGCTCCAGAGGGTAGGTCCTGAACCAATGGCTTCAATTTACAAGAAAGGAGAGTCTGGCTAAACATTAGGAATAGCTTTCTGACAGTAAGAGCTGTTCGACAGTGGAATGGACTCCCTTGGGAAACCTCCTTACTTGGAGATTTTTTAGCAGAGTTTGGGTGGCCATCTGTCATGGATGCTTTAGTTGCGATTCCAACATTGCAGGGTGTGGACTACTAGATGACACTTGGAGTACCTTCCAACTCTACAAATCAATGACTCTATGTGGGGGGTGAGAATGGTGTAAAGAATTGTGTTATTTTATTTTACTTATAGTACTTTTGTGAAGAGAATGCATGGCCTGAGAGTTTACATTATCTCCCATTGAGTTAGACTTTCTCCCTGAATTGTGCTTTTGCAGCAGGAATCCCACCACTGTGAGACTCCAGAGATGTTAACCCTCCCCCTTACATCAGTACACTGACTGGGGGAAAGTCCTGGAGTTCACAGTTCCTGCTGCCTCCTTTCATTGTATGTAGGAAGTTGTATGCTAGCTCTGGAGTTGGCACAACTAATTTCTTCTCATAGTAGTCAAAAGAAAAATGGTGCCACAATGAAACAGCATGGCAGTGGATGTGGCACTCATTCTGTAGGCTGATTGCCAGGGTCTTATCCCCTGACCCTGGTATAAATTTGAGTTAGAATTGCTCTGGCCAACTAAGAACAGACATATCCAGTAGAATTCTAGTATTAAAACACTCACTGTTATTGTTGTTTGTCTGGATTGTCGTATATGTGTTGCATGTATTTATGAAATAACAATGGAACTTTTTTAAATAAAAAAATCCATTTCCAACTCTGGAAAGATAGCAGAGAACCCCACCCACCTTCCTCCACATCTCTTCCACTATTCCATTTCGTTCTTCCAATGAGCTCTTTCACACTAGCATTTCCGCACACTATTAAACTGAAATTGCATCTGCTATTAACTCATGTTTCTGACAGCCATGTCATGGAGAGGAGAGATTTCAAGAACGACACTCAAACTTTGAAATTACTATATCTGGATCTCTTAATATGTGGCCAAAATGCTATTTTGGGGAGACTAATTATAGGGATTAAGGAAAGCTGAATCTCTCAAATAAGGGATTCCTTTGTCCCTGGAAAAATATATATTTCATGCTGCCGGATACAAAATGAGACTCCTTCTGCGATGCAGCTGGTAGCCATGCATGACAACGGTTATTCGATTCTTTTTGTAAGTATGGACTAATGTGATGGTAAAAATAACATCTCAGTAGTGCTACAGAGAATACATACCAGAGCATTTGCTGCAAGTCTGCATGAGTTATGGACTTACAAGGTTATCCAGTCATTGCACTATAGCCTGTAAGTGTTCGAACATAAACTGAGCATGCAGACTGTTCTTCAGAGAATGTAGCCAGTGCAACTCCTGCTCATATCAACAAGCCTGTTCTAGCAGAACAGTAGAGTCAATATGCAAAAGGTGTTTTTCATGTCACAGGATGATCAAGGGCATCAAGTGGTTTATTTTTCTCCCAAGAGAATATTTTAAGACCGCCCCCCACCTCAAAAAACTATCCAGATTTATATCAACATAATCAGCCAGACTTCCAAATGAATGTTTTTTTGTTTTGTTTTGCTAAACACAAGGACATCAAGGCCGTGGTAAGGCCTTATCATCCTGTTTTATAAAAATAGGTTTGAAATTGTTATGCTTCATGAAGACTCAAATTAATGCTGAAGGTATGAAACCAATCGTATGGCAGATTTCAGAAACACTGTTTTTGCAAGTTCAAAGGAAGAGGTCAGACGTTTACTAACTTACATGTTATCAAAAATTTGTTAAGTGCTTTCACTCAAAGCAGTCCCAATTTTAAAAAGTACATTTTCTCGACTTTCAGTAATATTTACCTGTCTGTGCTGGCGTGTATTCTGTATCATGTGCATATACATGTTGTACACAAAGTTGGCCATCTGAGGCATATTCTTTATAACATGGACTTGGTGAGATGGGTGTTCTCCATTCTAGAGGAGGGGGAAAAGTACTATTGAGATATTTAAAGCAAAAAAAATGAACATAAGAGCACTTTTGTAGTAAGATAAAATATTCAAAATCCAACCAATGAAAGTTATGCCTTAGGAAGGAAAAGGCGAAGCTCCCTTATACTGAGGGAGACCACTGGTCCATCTAACTCAAGATTGTTTACACTGATCCCTATGAGTTTAGGCAACAGGCATTCCTAGTGCCACCTTACTTAATAAAAATATATATACCACTTAACTGTAAGAAAACCTCTAAGCATTTCACAAAAATATAAAACAAACTATTAAAACTCTTGAAGAAGTTAAGAACAGGTATTCAAACACATTCAAAAGATGAAGATAGCTGAACAATGAAACGTGGTCTGCATGCAAAGCACATGCTCTACCACTGAGCTATACTCCTTTGGTAGCATGCAACCCCCTGTGCTGTTCAGACAACCAGACTTCCACTTGTGCAATGAAAATTCATCTTTTTCTCCTCCCCCTCCCGCCACCGGTGGATGCTCAAAAATTGCTCCAAAGGATTGGAGATTTTGCGGGAGCAGAAGGAGGGGAAGTCTTGTTGTGCGAGTGCGACTCTGCTCGGATACAACCCACTGTTTCAACTGGAGTGTATTTACGTAATTCAAGACAGCTCTCCATACCTGCCGGGCTGCTGGAAAATACTCCGTAGGGATTATATGCAGTTGAAGAGGGCGAGCAGTGAGCTGGCTGAAAGCTGGAGTCAGCTCAAAACAGTTCTGGAATAGTGATACTCGGGCAAAAATATAAAGCCCAAGTCTTGCTCTTGACATAGCAACCACCAAACGCCGAACATCCCTTCAAGAAATAAGAATGAAATTGACACACTGTTAGAATCAACTACAATTGCTACAAACTTTGCAGAGCTCCCTGAATGCTGAGAATTAAAGCTAGGATCTCCTGCATGCATGGCTTGTGCTCTACTCCTGAGGTCATGGGGATAATATTTTAAGCACCATTAGGTTGCAGATTGATGTGACATAGGAAAATCTGCAAAACATTTTATTTCCTCTTCAACTGTTAAAGGTACTTAATGGTCTGCCTCCCCACCACTGCACACTTTCTCCTACGAAGCTCTGGAGATGCCATTGATGACAATGACCTCACCTTTTAGATACAATATCAACAACTCCAATTATTATTTGCGGATCCCTATGCATATTCAAATACCACAGGAATGATAATTTACCGTTATGGGGATTATCGTAATCCACATCTCACTAAGGCGTAGGTTGATCAGTCATCCTTGCAAGAGTTAATTCCAGTTGAGGTTTAGCACCAATGATACCCAATTAAATTTATCACAAGATGGTGTGCTGATTAACGAAACTCACAAATGTAGCGGATGCAGTTTGGAGGATTCTACATGCAGGAAAATGCATTCTGAATAATGAATGGGTGAGAGATAAGCAAGGCTCTACTGAGCTCTGCCCGAGCCATCTTTATGACTACTACACGACACTACTTGGACTCTGCCCTTTGCAAAAATACGTCATTACTTACCTCAAGTGGCCAACCGCTTTAGTTCGCACAAGTGAAAGGATGATATAATCATTTTGCTGACCTTGAAACCGGTCCACAGTTGTCACCTAGCAGAAACATGGAGAGTGTTAATTCACTGGCATTCCAAAGAACATTTGGAAAATTAACTATGAAGTACAGCTTCATAGGCTAGTGAAAGCAAGCTGGCCTTTTGGTGCTAAGCTGAAAGGCTTCTTTCTGAGAAGATGGTGGAAATTTACTCCATTGCAAACAGGAACGGGGCAACGGGGAAAACACCCATCTTCGTAATGGAAACTCCCAGACATAATTGGAGAAACCCAGATGACTGTGCATGCACAAACACAGCTTCTGAGTTAGGGATGGAGGAAAATTTTGTTCGTCTGCATTTTTAACCAAACTGACCTGACATACCTTCCAGACTAAGATACAAATTAGAATATAATTATTTCTCACTTTTCTGAATTTTTCCAAAATGTCTATTTTGGGATAGATTCCTCAAGAAATGTGTACACTGGGACAAAATACATATTTAAGTACAGTGGTACCTCACAAGACGAATGCCTCGCAAGACAAAAAACTCGCAAGACGAAAGGGTTTTTTGTTTTTTGAGCTGCTTCGCAAGACGATTTTCCCTATGGGCTTGCTTCGCAAGACGGAAACGTCTTGCAAGTTTGTTTCCTTTTTCTTAACACCGTTAATACAGTTGTGACTTGACTTCAAGGAGCAACTCATAGAACGCGGTGTGGTAGCCTTTTTTGAGGTTTTTGAAGACTTTGGTGATTTTTGAAGCTTTTCCAAAACTTTCCCGACACCGTGCATCGCAAGACGAAAAAAATCACAAGACGACAAAACTTGCGGAATGAATTAATTTCGTCTTGCGAGGCACCACTGTATGTACTTCAATACAAATCTTGTTTATTTATTTTAAAAATCCACATATTAATGAGGAAATGGGATGTAGATGTAAAAGATTTATGAATAAACAAATGTGCATGTCTGGGAATCAAGGAAGCTGTGGTCCCTGTGGATTCTCGAACCACAACATATTACCAGAAAGCATGTGCAGAGGGAGGTCCACAGTATCCTACAGTCTCTCAGTGGCCTTCCTGGGGATCAAAGGGTTGCTTGAGAACACTGTCACCATTGTTAGATCCAATGTTTCCAAAACTACGCCTGATAAACTGGAGCTTTTAGTTGGTGACATATGCAGTACCTGGTACTGTTTTATTCCTGGAATATATGCACCAAAGGCCATTTATGCAATAAAAATGATGAAATATGCACTAAAACCAGAGATGTGTGCCTTAACTACACTGTTTTCGGAATACAAAGAAAATGCATACTTTGCTTATTTAAAATTTAATGTTTTCATCAAAAAACATCTGTGCAAAATTTAAGAGGCGCCGTATATCATGTTCTTGCATAGTAATGTGATTCCTGAAATGTAGCTACTAATGGTTACAGTTTTCCTAATCTTAATTGATGTTGCTTATAAATACCGCTATGGGGCAAGCCTTGGCAAAAGCCTATGCAATGTAATTAGCCATTATAACATCTTGTGCTCTATTTCCGGGCTTATTTTTGCTTTTGAACAAGTCTTGAATAATTAAAATATTCTCCTTCAAGATACAAAGCTATGCCTTTTGTGAACTAATGACTCAAAAATCCATTTGCATATAAATCTGACATCTAATTATAATTTGCTAGATTATCTCCTGCAATTCACCAGCTAGGATCTCTGTGCCTAATTTGCTTTTTAGGCTCAACATTAGACAGGAAAACAACAAATGACATAGTGGCACATAGTGGCACAGGCAGCAATCAGCTCAACCAGTGAACAAACTTAAAATCCTACTAGTAGGCTTGTTTATAAATATATGAAAGGAAGGAAGGAAGGAAGATGCAAGTGAATAGTATCTGGAACGTTACCTTGTTTGGTCTTCCAATCATTGGGTTATTCCCACAACGCTGATTAATAATATCCCGAATGAGGTGTTTCTGGCCATTATAGGTTGTCAAGATACTTATCTTCTCTGCAGGGTATCCTAGCAGGCACATGTACATGAACAGTGCAACAACATATTCTGCCTCACCAAGATTCTGCAAAGGAGAGGAACTTGTTTTATGCACTTGGTCAGATAATATTCATGCAGCTAGGATAGAGCAAAACCACCACTTGGGAGAACATGACTCCTGCCTATTAAAGACATTTCCTTGCTATGACTTCCTGAGAGCAAAAAAAATGAAATTTAAATGCTATTGGCATCTGTACAGCGACAATTTTTTAAGACGCTATGGTAGTATACAGATGTATATGCACACATATTTACATATACCTCTCAGAAAGGAACATTCCCACTTCCAGCCAAGTGGCACGAACTGCAACTGGTCTCCATCACCCGCAACCCATAAGATATATTTTTTCTGTACAATGGGGTGGTAGTGATGGAGGGAAGATTTCTATTGCTCAGTGCTTGCAATTTAACTTAATATTACAAAACTAAAACTTGCATTCTGTTTTCATCGTAAATACACACCCTGATGTGAGTATCAAAACTATTATGAATTGTTTTCCCCTTACCTGATAAAAGTAAGGATTGGGTTCAGATTCTCCTACGCCATGGAAATCTTCTACATTTATGAGCTGGAAGTCATACAGGAAACCAGCATTTGCTGTTCTGAATTCTGGCAAGAGCTGCACATGTGGCAAGTTACCCAGGTTCTTGTAACGCCAGTTGTAGAGATTGCATAAGCTTTATGGGAAATAGAGTTGAAGACAATTATTGTCAATTTGACAACATGAGCGAATATATTCCTTTACTATTTCTCCATGTCACCTTTAAAATTAAATTTCATGCATGAAAAGCAAATACATTATTACAAAACATGTTTACTGGACCACAGTGAGGAGCAAGGAAGGAGAACAATTCTGCAAAATGAGAATCACAATAAAAGGAGAACACATTTAGAACAACCAGACTCCTGTAAGCTCTGAAATATTTAAATTGCTATAGGTAATCGCCTACACTTGGAATTGTACCAATAAGCAGAATGAGATGCAACACAGATTTCAAAGCACTTAAAGGGGTTTGCAGTGAAACAGCTGAAACAAAGGAGGGGACCTTCCTTTAAGCAGCATCTTGCCTGCTTGTGCTTTGAAGTCCTGACTTTGGGATTTCAAAGTACCAAATCCCTCAATTTCATTTGTGACACCATGGGATTGATAGGTGGGTGACCCTGCCCAACGGTCAAAATCTGGCCCCTGTGCGAGTGCAAGGATTTATGCTTGCTCACTCTATCCTCCCCCATACCCCCCCCCCCAATTCTGTTCTGGGGGGTTCACACGACCCTCCAAACCAGAAGGTTTCAGGATGAGGAGAGAATGCTCCATTGCACAAGCATGAATCTTTGCAATAATGGGTTGAGTGCACTGGGTACTGATACAAAATTCCTTTCAATGTTTCAGGGGTCTTTAAAGAACAGAACTGATAGTCATTATTCACCCAGAAACAATGTTCACTGAGCACAATTCACAGCATGCTCCTCCTCCATCATTATAGCCTAGAGAAGTAATGCATGATCTGAAAAGGCTTATTTCAGTTCATTCAATAACCTTAGCATTACAATCTGAACACTGTAAAAGGTGGAGTGGCTACTGTTATGAAACTGACAAGAGAGAAAAGTCCACCGCTACGAAAAACTTGTTATAGTAATCATTAGGCATACATAGCCTTCAAGAGACAGGCTTCAATATCTGTGTGGATAGTTTTCCTTCATACAAGACCTCCTATAATTTTTATTTTTCCTGTTGCCTTACCTTGCTCTTGCTCTTCCTTGAGCGTCCAAGTCCACAGTTGGCACTCCCACACGGACAAAGCGCGTAAAAAGAGACTGCTCCATGTTTGAGTATTTTTGAAAAGCCATGTTTTTAATGACTGGTGGCAACTGATGATGGTCCCCAATCATAATCCACCGCTTCAGTCGACTGAATCCATCCTGGGGATTCTATCGAAAACAAGCAAGATTCTAGGGTTGAAATGCTAGAACTATTAGGGACCACTATTTTTGAGCTCTACATTTACTGTACTGTGGTAAACATTACTTTCAAAGCTAGAAAAATGTATAGCTTCATCTTTATTCTGTATTCATAAATGAAGAGGTGCAAAAAAACACCTGTTAGGAAGAATAGATTCTTCTGTACTACAACACTTGTCACTTGCAGTCTTTTCTTCTATGGCCACTGTGTGTTAAGAAGCAAGTAATGTGGTCTTCTTCCCTGTGCAAATCATTCCTACATAAGGCAAATTCTTGACATAAATCTTATTTAAATCCAGATGAGCCCAGCTACATTGTTAGGTTCCTGATATTGTTCCTTATTCGTAAGGCTTTCCAACGTTCAGAACAAAAGTGTCAATTGGAATGTTTCTTTTTTCACGCATGGTAAAAAAATTAATGTTATTAACCAATACAATCTTAAGGACAAATAGTAAAATAATTACATTGAAATAATGGTCATAAACTGAAGTGCTGCAAGTGTTCTTACCTGTAAGAGGAGTGGTATAAAAGTTTCAATCTCCAGTATCTGAGCAGCCTCTTCCATTAAGATGTTATCATACTAGAAGGTTAAAGAGAAATATGTTAAGTTTTTGTTTTCATGGGGGAATGATTAGTTCATATCGGAAGCCATTTGCTTACTGGTGTGCACACAGCATCTGGTAATTTATTAAATAATATAGTATGTGCATAATGTATTTTGCTTATAGTAAAACTTGTATAATTTGACTTTCTGAGTAGTGGTTTCTCATTTTTTTGCTTGCATAAACAGAGCTACCTGAAAGATATGAACATGTCTAGTCAAGATATAGTGAAGCTACACCAAACTCAAACCTGACAGGATGCTGAATGCAACCAACATTTGAATGCATTTTCTATGTCTTTGACACGTACGTTCTTGGCTTGGTATGCCTGCAATTAGACTTCACAATGTGTGTGGTACCTGCTAACAGATCCTGAAAGCAATTAGCTAGGGAAGAGGAGCAGGCTCATAAATTGGCGACTATTAGAAGGTATCTTGGCACAAGAGAACATTTCAGAGTTGGGCTGCTCTGGTAAGTTTCCCTCCAGGATGGTGAAGGTGTGAGACATCCGGGAGATCTGGGTGGCTTCTGGGTCTACGACCAGCTCTTTACCTATCCATATGGTGTAGTACAGAGCTTCATGGCTGAGGCTTGAGCCATGGTACCCAAGGGACAGAAGAGGCTGGACAGGCAAACCAGTTCCACAGTCCATATCAGGTAGAATAGTACTGATCTTCTGCCACGGTGTTCCTATGTGTATGACATAGCTAAGTAACTAAATAAAGCTGTGGCCAATTGAATCCAGCATCCATCCTTTTTGCCAATTTGCAACACATTCCTTCTCCTACCTGTTGCCTTTATAACCCTCTTAACAGCAGCAGATGACACACAATTAATACAAGGAAGCCTTAACATTTTGTCCACAGTGGTGTTACCTTGAAACCCAACTCAACCAAGTCATGGCGTTTCAAAGCAGCATGCGTGCAGGTCATGGCAATGATCTTTGCTTCCTTCACAAGCAGGTATTTGGATCTGTCCAGTCCACTGCGAAGCAGTTCAAACGCTCGGAATTCCTACAGAAAATAGGCGACAGCCACACTTCTGTGAAACAATGCAGAATACTCACGCTTACAATAAAACTGTATGACTTTCAACTTGCCACCAAAGAAAACAGTTGCAAAATCCAGGGGTCTGTGGGTGCTCTGAAGCGCAGGTGGAACTCACACACACATATTTTCCCATTCATTTGAATGTCAGAGACAGATGTTTGGGCATAAAGTTCTTCCCGACTTTAAAATCAATCGCAGGGTACCAACAGATGGGCATAGACAACAAATCTGTCTTCCTGTATATTTGTCTTTATGCAGAATTTCAAAATTGGCACATTTGGGAAAATTAGGAGAATCCCTAATCAACAATGATCTATTGATCCCTGATCAACAGAAAAACACCTCTAAGCACAAGGACGAGCAGATCAATTTTCTCCCCCCTCCCCCCAGGTTTTATTATTAATTTTGAGATACATTAAAAACAAGTATCATAATCACAATACCACGACAGGCTTTTTGAATGCCTATGAAAACAATAACATAAGACAAAATACGCAAACATGCAGGATGTTCCAGTAACATTTCATCATAAATGGATTTAAATATTGCTTGATATATGCTTTCTAACCTACATCTTACAAAAGGATCTTAGAAAAGTTATAGCCTCTTATTAAGCTCTGCCTACTTTGTATATATGTTTCTAATTTCATTCATTTAACTGAACAGCATAATCATTTAATGAAAAAAGATATTTGCTTTTAGAAGCAAGCATCCCACCAATTGTTGATTCTATTTTTGCGTACAGTTTTTAGTATTTCCAAGATTACTGTTTTAGGCTCCATCTTCCCTTCGTTCAACCCTATTCTTCAAATAGTCTTTATTTTTTAGGACAATCTCATCAAAGTAAAAAAAAAATCTACTTTGCTACTGCTATATCTCCAATGACTTACATTTTTTAAAATAAATATTTCTTATCATTTCAGGTGTTAAAACACTCCTGATAGGATACTTTATAGTAATAGAATTTAAAACACACAAATGCAGCTGGATCTTTTGTACAACCCTTTCTCTTCAAAAAATTGCAACCCCAAGAAAGTTTCCTGTTTACTGTTTGACAAGTTTCAATTTACAGGACCTTATGAAAATTCAGTATACATAGTGTGTATAGTATGTGAAGTGCTACTCATTTCATTATCAGAACTTTCTTTCCCTCTCTATAACAGAAAAAGGAATGCCACAGTTAACTTCTTATAAACCTTACCTCGAGCTGAGTGAATATCTTTTTAATATGTCTAAAACATCCTTCGGCGATTTCCATATCTTCATTGTAAGACCTGCCTTTAAAAATTGGCTGAGGGGCATTTGCAAAATACTGATGGAAAGGAAAGAAGCTGCAGATATCAGCAACATCTGAAGGTTTGCTACCTTTAACTTTCACTTTGCTCATATATTCTTCCCAACGAGACATTACCTGGAAAAAAGTGATCACATTAACATTGCTATTTTGCAATCTCGTATTTACTATGGCCAGAATCCGAAGCGTTTTGCACAGAACACTAGGAGAGCATTAGGCCTTTTTCTCCATGCTCTGCTGGATCATCTAAAGCAGGCATGGCCAAACTTGGCCCTCCAGATGTTTTGGAACTACAACTCCCATCTTCCAAAGCTAACAGGACCAGTGGTCAGGGATGATGGGAACTGTAGTCCCAAAACATCTGGAGGACCGAGTTTGGCCATGCCTGCTCTAAAGTCTCCCCTCTCTAGCGTGGGACTCAAGACATCCAAGGAGATGTAGCTGGAAGACAGAAACAAGCAAATCCATTATGGACATGTGAAAGTACCTTTCACTTGTGCATCCCTGGACCCAAGTCTATGAACACAAGATCAACATTTTAAATTACCATTGTAAGTCCATATTGTAACATATCTACAAATACACTGAAATAACTTTTTTCTTTAGGAAATATGAAACATCTCACCGAGATCCCCTGCAAATAATAAAGAGTATTTTCTTTTCTTTTAGAATGCTTCTCTCAACATTCAAGGTAGGTTACTGCTTATATAATATATAATCAAGGCAGAGAGGGTACGCCAGTTCAGACTCCTTGCCAAAAGTCACACAAAGCAAGAACATTGGCCTTTCTAATTATGACTCATTGCACACAGGGTGGAAACAATAGGAAGAAAAAGAAGTAACAGCATAATTATAGCTTCAGTTGCCATTTGCATTTGAGAGTGAAACAACGGGTTCTTCAGACCAAGTTCTGAGAACTTCATCCCAATTCCCCATCTAAGTTCCTTAGAATGCTATGTTCACGCCTAATCTTTATTTAATTTCTTACTTGATATAAGAAGAAGTGGCCAGCTGTTTCACAAGTATAGGAAACATCACCAGGGACCCCCAAACTCTCCTGTAATCGGCCAACTTCCCGCAGAAGCTCCAATCTCCGTGCTAGAACATAGTTTACTCTTCCATACCTGCAAATCAGATTAATACAGTGAAGAATGAGGTACATGGTTGATTCAGTTTTGCTGACTACCAATTTGATTCTGGACTGTGAAAAAAGCTGCATGGACGCAAACACACAAAGAATCATGTGATTAGTGTTAAGCACCTGAGGAAGATTTGAACTTTTGTTTCACAAACAACCACCTTCCAAAGTGAATGGCAAGTCACTTCTGAACAAGGGAGTTCCTTCATAGTTTTCAAAGTTGCATTGCAGTTTAAGAACACAAGAAGAGCCAAAGGCCCATCAAGTCAGCATCCTGTTCTCATAGTGGCCAACCAGATGCCAATGGGAAGCCCACAATGGGACATGAATCACAGAACTATAGGACTGGAAGGTACCATGAGGGTCATCTTAAAAAGCAGAGACATCACCTTGCCGACAAAGGTCCATATAGTTAAAGCTATGGTTTTCCCAGTAGTGATGTATGGAAGTGAGAGCTGGACCATAAAGAAGGCTGATCGCCGAAGAATTGATGCTTTTGAATTATGGTGCTGGAGGAGACCCTTGAGAGTCCCATGGACTGCAAGAAGATCAAACCGATCCATTCTTAAGGAAATCAGCCCTGAGTGCTCACTGGAAGGACAGATCCTGAAGCTGAGGCTCCAGTACTTTGGCCACCTCATGAGAAGAGAAGACTCCCTGGAAAAGACCCTGATGTTGGGAAAGATGGAGGGCACAAGGAGAAGGGGACGACAGAGGACGAGATGGTTGGACAGTGTTCTCGAAGCTACAAACATGAGTCTGACCAAACTGTGGGAGGCAGTGGAAGACAGGAGTGCCTGGTGTGCTCTGGTCCATGGGGTCACGAAGAGTCGGACATGACTACACGACTGAACAATGAGGGTCATCTAATCCAACCCCCTGCAATGCAGGAATCTTTCTGCCTAACATGGGGCTCAGACTCACGACTCTGAGATTAAGAGTCTCGTGCTCTTCCAACAGAGCTACCCCAGCTACTTGAGTACAACAGCATACTCCTGCTTGTTGTGATTACCAACAACTGGTATTATAGAAGCACACTGCCTCTGATGCTGGAAGCAATATAGCTATTGTGACTGGTTGCCACTAAAATTCCAACATAAATTTGTCTAATCTTTTAAAGCTATGCAAGTCAATTACCACCACTCATTCTTGGGGTAGTAAATTCTGCAGTTTAACTAAGCATTGGGTGAAACAGTTTCTTCCTCCATTTCAATCTCCCACCACTCAGTTTCACTGGATGACCCTGGGTTCTATTATTGTAAAGTCGGGCGGGCAGGGATTAAATCCCTTTTGTGAAATGGTTTTGTATTTGGTTTTTTTACAATTATTCACAGCAACTTCCCTTATATATTCAAGGGAAACAGTCTATAGGAGTCCCTCTGCTTCCATTACTCCTGGAGCTTTTGGACAGGTTGCAGGACTCAGAAATAAAGTACCCTTCAGCTGTTCAGAGAAATCAAGCCACCCAACAGAAAACCACCCCCATAAAAACAAACGATTATCAGGTCTTCTCTACCCTTCTTCCTTATGTGCATACATTTTACATGGTTCTGCTTCTTATGAGCTATCAGCTCACCTGCTGAAATCTTTCTCTGTCTCCAGTGCTTCCTCCCCATGACCAAGGCGCAGGAGGTGGCGCTCATCAATGTCGAGAGCCATGATTTTCTCAAACAGCTGGTTCAAGGCCTGGAGAGTGACAAGAGCAACAGGAAAGTAGATTTTAGGAATCCAGATGCTATTACGGGGAAACCCTGGATGTTAGAAAAACCATTCCTATTTTGGTAGAAATTGAAATGAAACAAATATGAAGAAGCTATTTGCACTTGGGAACCCTAAGGAAAGCTTGCTGTTTGATTCCAAAGGACCCAACCCCTCTTTCAATCCAACCTGGGCCAAGCATAACCTATGTACAGTCATACCTCGGGTTACGAACGCTGCGGGTTATGGACTGCGCCAAACCTGGAAGTACCAGAACAGGTTACTTCTGGGTTTTGGCGTTCGCGCATGTGCAGAAGCGCAAAATGATATCACGTGCATGCGCAGAAACGCCGAATCGCATCACGTGCGTGCATGCACAGACGCGGCGCTTCAGGTTACGAAGGCTGCGGGTTGCGAATGTGCCTCCCACACGGATCACGTTCGCAACCGGAGGTATGACTGTATAAGATTTAAACCTGCTGATAAAAACCCTTCTAGAAAAGAGCAATGTTCCTCTCTAGTCCAATGCCTATTGACATTAGACCAGTACCCTCACTATATTGTTTTTAGACACCTGCTGTTTTATTTATTTCAGCAAGCCTACTCAGATACATAATTTAGCTATTTATTTTATCTGTGATTTATTATTATGTATCATATAAAACGATAGTTAAGCCACTTAGCAGAGTTCACACATAATGCCAAAACCCTGCTAAGTGGCTTAACTATGGTTCATTTACTGCCAACAAACCATGAGCTGAGCTGAAGCTATGGTTTGTTGTTGGCTTACAAACCTTGGTTTGTTTTAATGATTAAATGTAAAAACAGGACCCTTTCTTTATCACAGTTTGTTTTGACCACCTAACCACAGGAGTGGGACAATTTGTGGTTGACTCATGTTTTGTTTGTCTGTTTGTTTGTTTAAAAAAGCAAACTATGACTAAGTGATATATGCAAACTGGGCCTCTGGTGTGTTTCCCCCAAGTCAATGATGCAGAATACATGTGAAGACACCATACAACATGATGGCAGCATCTCTATGTGGCATGGAGATGCTGTCTTAAGGCTAAAATCTTGAGTCTAAAATGCAGTACCACATGGTGCTTGCTGAGACTTTGCTCAGCTTCACCAGAGCCTAAAGCCTCCCATTCCACAGTGGCACAGAAGGATAGCCAGATAAAAAGGTAAATGCAGGGACGCGGGTGGCGCTGTGGTCTAAACCACTGAGCCTCTTGGGCTTGCCGATCAGAAGGTCGGTGGTTCGGATCCCTGCGATGGGGTGAGCTCCCGTCGCTCGGTCCCAGCTCCTGCCAACCTAGCAGTTCGAAAGCACACCAGTGCAAGTAGATAAATAGGTACCACTGCTTCAGGAAGGCAAATGGTGTTTCTGTGCGCTCTGGTTTCTGTCACAGTGTTCTGTTGGGCCAGAAGCAGTTTAGTCATGCTGGCTACATGACCCGGACAATTTTCTGTGGATAAACTCCGGCTCCCCCAGCCTGAAAGTGAGATGAGCACCGCAACCTCATAGTCGCCTTTGACTGGACTTAACCTTTTTCTTTTTCTTTTTAGTGAGATAAAACTCTTTCTTTCTTTGAAGGACCGCCTGCAAGCTGCATTATATGTTCTGAAACTGAAGTGATGAACAGTCATAGGAATAACAGGGCACAACGTTCATTTACCTGATTGGAATGTGTAACAATCAGGGTCCTCTGTTCAGGGAAATTGTGATAGAGATTAGAGATTATCTGCACTGCCACGTCAGTTTTGCCTGTACCAGGAGGCCCCACCACCTACAAAAAGAAAAGGAATTTCTCATTGGGGGACAAACTGCTGAGAAAGTATATATTAGGCAAGAACAGAGCTGTAAGTGGTTTTTTTAAAACAGCAACAACCAACAACAACACTACCATAGGTAAATGGGAGTAAATACAAACATACATGTTAATGCATGTGAAGGTGAGAAGAAATAACTGGCAAGGGAATGATAATTAAGTAGATCCTGGCCAGCTGGGCATGGGCTGTATACATTATCATGTTGAAGACACATTTAAAGAGTTTAATGCAGGGGTGGCAAACAGCATACAGCCCACTGGCTGGATCCTGAGCATCCCCAATGGGCCACCTGGACAGTTGGCTGGGCCATGCAAGCCCTGGCTTTCAGCAGGCATTGGCAGAACTCCTTAGTGTACCCAATAGCCAAAAACAATCAGGAGTATACTTTTAAAACTGCCGGTTCTACATTTGTCTTTACTTGCCCAAAAGCTGGCATAATATGGCAGGGTGTGGCTTAGGGAAAACAGCCTCCTAGGGCAAATTTGGCCAGTAGGCTGGAGGTCCCCAACATCTGATTTAACGGTTCTATTGTGAACCTGGCTCCCAGTACGTTTCCGAGCACAATTCAAAGTGTTGGTGCTGACCTTTAAAGCCCTAAACGGCCTTGGTCCAGTATATCTGAAGGAGCATCTCCACCCCCATTGTTCTGCCCGGACACTGAGGTCCAACGCCGAGAGCCTTCTGGCGGTTCCCTCGCTGCAAGAAGCCAAGTGACAGGGAACCAGGCAGAGGGCCTTCCTGGTGGTGGCACCCGCCCTGTGGAACGCCCTCCCACCAGATGTCAAAGAGAAAAACAACTACCAGACTTTTAGAAGACATCTGAAGGCAGCCCTGTTTAGAGAAGCTTTTAATGTTTAACAGACTATTGTATTTCAATATTTTGTTGGAAGCTGCCCAGAGTGGCTGGGGAAACCCAGACTGATGGGAGGGGTATAAATATTATTATTATTATTATTATTATTATTATTATTATTATTATTATTACCTGAATCTCCAAAAACCCCATAGAAAAACCAAAGGGAGGAATTTGCTCCCATAAAAGCCATTAAAAATGCTTTTGATCTAATAAAGCTATTACTCTGATTACTGAAACTCATATTGGCTCCGCCACATGAAACAAAAATTTCCAGTCAAAGGAAATGTTTTGGTCAGCTGGTAAAGCTTTATTTTTTATGAGAAAAAATCCATTTTCCCCCTCTCCTTCCCCACTTTAAGTGTCTAGTGAAAAATACAAATCTACTCAATGTTAAGGAGCACACCAAGCTTTTGGCACCATTTAATTTTACACAGTGGGCAGAAGAAATAAGAATTGCATGTACTTCAGAGATTAGCCAATATTAAAAAACATAATTTGTTAATAAAAGAGGAAACATGTAATAATATGCATCATTACCATTGTCAATCCAGGTTGCATTCCTGCACGTATAGCTTCAATCTGTGTATGGGTAAATTGAATTGTATTGCTGAAAATTGAATTAAAGTAAATTCAGTTAATCCAGAGCATGAGACAATAAACTGAAGTTATATGAATTTATTCAATATAGTCTTCATGAATATTTTCCTTCATGTTATTTTTCTTTGCAGTCAAGGAGACCAGAACTTGCTTAAAGAAAATATGCTTTTTACATTATTTGGGTAGATGAAGGAATTCACAAATATCAAGAGAAATCAATTTCTGCCTTTAGGGCTGAGATAACACTACAGTACTCCAAGTCATTACATGACTGTTCTGAAACTATTAAGTAACGGTTCATCACGTGTAATTTAGATATTGCAAAGCCATTGACCAAAACAGCTAATTTGATCAACGTCAGAAGTCCTATTTTATCACCGAGCTTGAAAAGACTAGATACTTACTGCTAAATGTCATTTTAACATGCATGACTCCATACAAAGCAAAAATACACCAACAATATGTTGAGGAGCTGCTCACTCAACAATGCAACAATGATAAGAACATACTCTTTACCAACAAAACTGACTTAGCTATATAAATATGATTTGCACATCTGAAGATCATTTTAATACTCTGTAAGCAGTAAATTGTGATAACCCACTTGACAATTACCCCAAGAAAATAATTCTCCTCATTTGAATATATATATATTTATAAACTAAATAATGACATCTGAAACATATGGAAAGAATGACTTACAGAGAAAACAAATCCAGACCTATAAACATGATTTCATGTTTTAAAAAATTGTTTCACTGACAGACATTTTGTAACGGAAATGTGCTCAACACTGATCCCTTTAGAAAGATGTACATGGATATTACCGTTTGGGTTGATTATATGGGTAAGGTCCTCTGTTGGGGATGACATGGGGCTCAACAATCAATGTTTTTGAGCCATCAGCTTTTTCTTCATCACACTCTTTCCGTTTCTTTCCTGCTTCACTTCTGACTGGAAATGTTATCCTATTGAGGGAAATCATTATTCTTCAGCTTCATGTTATTTCTTACATGAGACTGTTCTTCCAATGAACTATTTTCCGCCACAGACTAGCTAGCCCCGGTACCCTCAAACCTTGACCTTTATAACAAAATGAAGATGACAGCATGATGCAGGGAAGATTAAATCTGAGATGACTGAAACCCATGAGAACACAGTATGGTGTGTGTGCTTTCCTTTTCTTAATTTAAGAGTTGTTGTTTTTTAGGAGAGAGACTAGATAAGGAGACCATTTGATATACAGGACAGCAGTTGCTGCAGGCAATGGCAGGACAGGCATCAAGATATCAATAAAGTAGATTTCTAGAGCCATGAGACTAAGGCAAAAAAATAAAATAAAAACAGACTACATACAATACTTTAAAAATTGCAAAGAAGGAAATTGCTGTTAAACAGCATTCTTAAAATCATGAGGGAAGAGATGGAAGATGGAAGAAACAGTGCTTTACAGTGTTTCCCAAACTTGGGTCTCCAGCTGTTTTTGGACTAAAACTCACATCATCCCTAGCGAGCAGGATCAGTGGTCAGGGATGATGGGAACTGTAGTACAAAAATAGCGAGAGACACAAGTTTTGGTAACACAGTTGTAAAGCTACCAAAGTCAGGAATTCAGTCAGACAGAAGATGGCACCTTATGAATTAGCAGTGTGAAAGAGTCCCTCTGGAAAATTCTGTGTGGTTCTCCAAAAGTGCAACACATGGAAATTCCACGGAAACGTAAGCTGTCCACCATTAGCATGCTTTTCTATGACAGGCATGCCCATGCATAAGAAAATGAGAATCAGATGGGAGCAGGCCTGACTCGGAATGAACATGAGCTGTATTTGAGAGGTGGTGTTTCTTAATTCACCTGAACGGAGGAATCTGCATTGCAGGGTCTTCAACTGTAACTTTAATGCTGTATCCAGGAAAGCTGGCTCTTAAGTGATCAATGGAGAGGAAAGTATCATTAAAATCCAGGGAGGCGATCTGATTTGGCATTTTTGAATAGTGAGCACTACTTGGGTCTCCATAACCGAGGATAATGTCATGTAGCCAATCAGGAACCACACAGTCGGTGTTCATCAAATTCCTTATAGTCTCCAGAACAGCCTGCAATAAAACAGGACATGATTTAATGCCAGTTTTGTACTCTGGTTTCAAACAGATTTGCACTCAACTCCACAAGCTATTTCAGCCTTTCTGTGTGCTTCAGAGAAAATAAGTTTTCTTCCCATGACAGGTGTTTGGTCAGACTGAATCAGTAACTAGATTTTCAGCTGACGTCAGCCCACAAAGAGCTAGTTCAGCAAGACAAGAAGTATTTATGGACAGCCTCTAACTACCAAACTATCCCATTAGAATGAGCAAATTCAGTGCAGTTGACAAACAAAAAAAAAAAAAAAAATTATGATGCTGATCTTTATATCATCTGCAGGAACATTAGCCAGAAAAGGGACGTTGCTGTAAACATGGAATCACAACAAACATGCTATTCACTGCAGAGTGAATATTCTGTAACAGAGGTGGACAAAATAGATTATATTCTATCTTCTTCATCCTGCGCAGTACTGGTAGCTGAATTCTTCAGGGCATTCATGGCCAGATTACAATGTAAAAAACAGTGAGAAAACACAAGGTGTGGGGAATAAGACGCAGGAGGGGGCTTTTAAAGGATTGCTTATCTAACAAGCTTAAGTGCCATTACCGATCAAGCCCCAATTTAACTTCAAGGTTAATCCACATAAAATAGTTCTATTAAACCAATTCGGCCCCTCCTCAATCAAAGAGTCAGACATAATAATAAACTATGGTTTACTGTTATGAGAATGAGCCTAGGTGAGCCTTATGTTTGGCCATGCCCCCTTGTCCTCCAGTGGCTAGATGGTAGATTTGCTAGATTAATACAATTTAATTAAAGGGTTTGGATTATCATAAAAGATGTGGGAGGAACTGATTAATAATAGGACCCACATAGGGGAGGATGGAAGTCCAGGAGATTCCTTGGAGTCTTGTTTTTATGATCTATGTTTGTTATATCTCTGTAAAATTATAAGTTGAAAAATCAAATAAATAAATTAAAAAAAAATAAAAATGTGTGTACATACTCTTTAAAAAAATCCATTTACCTGCTTGACAGCAGCTAGCATCCCTCCTTCCCTGGTGACAGTCCCTGCTCAGCATGACATGAGAAGCCTCTCTCAGGAAGGGGTCTTCTTATACCATGCAGAGCTCTGAAGCAGGCAAAAGCAATGCAAACTGCTTCTGCCTGCTCCTAAACTCAACAAGAAGCTCTCTTCCACCCAGCTGCATGGAGATTATCCAATATGCTAGGAAACCCCCTCAGTCTGAAGTCTCCTGCATATGGCAGAAGTCAGTAGGTGATCCCAGACTGTAGCCGTCTAGTAAGCAGAGGCAAAATTTGTGGCCTCCTATGAATTATTTTTTACCTCATAATATTCTGGAAATATCTCTTTAGATATGTACAGAATGGCACTGTTCTATCTAATAAACAATAGTTTGGGATCTTCATACTTAAAAACAGCTTAGTTCCCTGTCTCCCTTCCTAACTGGATTAAGTTGTGAAATTTCTCTTAAAACAAAATATGTGGCCTCGCATCTGAAGGATGGCTCCTTTACTTATTCCTCTGCATTGAGGATATTTACTAGTTCTAATGTGTAAGCGAAGAGCAGGACATAAAAAATAATGTCCACCTGATCTCTTGCTGATCAACATACAGTTAAGCTTGATCCTGAAGTCAAGACCGGTGCCAGGTTTGTCAGGGCACCTGGCACCTTCAGGGTGGGCATCTCTCCTCTTACCGTGGATGTGACTAGTATGTGTGCCCTGGCAGGGCTTTGTTGATGTTTTCACCTTTGCTACAGCAGTGACACTGGCAGCCAAGGGGAGCAGCAAAAACAGCAAAAAGAAAAGCAGTCAGTCTAGCTAGCCAGCATTACTGCTGGCTCCTGCCATTTCCTCACAATACTTCTGGAGCCCCGAGGCCATATCCCTCCTAAGGAATGCCAACGAGATATTGTGGGGAAATAAAAAATGGCAGCAGCTAGCATCAGCCACATCTGTCTGGGCTCCAGCCAACATTTTGGATCAGTGATGGGCTGCTCCTAAAGGCCTGGGCCATTGGGAAATGCTCAACTCTGGATGACAGCCTTGCAAGTAGTAAGACACAAAAATTGTCCTGGGCATTAGAAACATAAGAAGCTATCTTACACCACATCAGGTCACTTGTCCATCTAACTCAGTATTGTATACTAGCAGACAGCAGCTCTCCAGAGTTTAGGACAGAAGTCCTTCCCAGTAACCTTGATCTCCAAATCGTTTCAGACTTAGACACCCTTTATCTCATAAAGACCTCGGTGAAATTTGAAAGCTTCCAGGCTCTTACATGTACAGATCCAAATATATCACCTTATCTTTTCCGAGACTAAATGCAACTGTGCTGCCAATTATAAACTAATTAATATTGGCCGAGTACATGTAAAGGTACTCGGCACAAAAGGAGATTACAGGTAAGCCAAAGCAACCAGGTTTCTAAAAATTGCACCAATAATTGCAATTTCCCTGCTTCTTCTTCTTTCTAGAAAGTCCAATCCATTTTTAAAAAAGCACTAGGCATTTATCTTCGTTTCACCAATTCAGGACAACTGGCAACTCCAACAGTAAAACAGGTTATCTGCTCAGCTGATAAAACTCTTGTAAGTGCTGTAGCAGATGGACATCACCTCATGATCAGACAGGAAGAGTGGAGTTTTGCATGGATTTGCATAATACCTGATCTTGCCAATCGATGAAGCAGCAGCTGTATTTATGACACACAAGGTTATTTGAGGTGATCGGTTAAAAATGGCAACATTCCGTCTTTGAAAAATGTATTTATTCAACAGATGACTAGTATAAAGGGAAACAAACTCCAAAATACTAATATTTCTTTGATGTAGTGGCCACAAGCAATAAAAGGCAAGAGGGCAGACCTACCATGGCGAAGTGCCGACTGTCATATTTAGCTATCGCTTTATGTTTGTGCTTCTACAGCTGTCATGTTTGCTTAATTTAGGAGACTACATAAGATTTTTGCATCTTTCTCCCTACAGGCTCAGCGGAGAAATCAAGCTGTCTGCTATCTGCTTGACACACTACCAACATTTGTCATTAGTGAGAATGACTTACCTTCTTTTCTGTTATGTGAGCAAGGAGGCATAGAGCAGATAGGGATAACCTATCCTCCGGGATAGAGCAATCCCAAGAAGCAGGCTGAGCCTCATCAATTGGTTTAACTTTTAACATGAGGAAAATGTGAAATTAAAGAGACACTGCCAAATCATTTCTGTATTATCTGGTTGTCTGACTGTCCTTTGCTTGCAAATAACCTTTGAAAAACTTGGAAGGCAAAACTTTTGTTTTCAGCAGAACACTGAGCAATCTTTTCAGCATTTGATACAGATTTAAACTGTTTCACTCAAGGGGAAAACCCCAAATACCAGCATGATTCCTACACTGCTAGCAACAGAGGCAGATGCCCTGGTGGCAGATTCTTAATTTAACCATTACTACATTATAGCTTATAAAGCAGAACCACCTTGCTTGCAATTCTGAAAGCTGATGCACTAACCATCTTTTGTCCAAATTTAATGTTTTTTTGATAATAAGGTGACCTACGCTGTGGATTCCATCTGAAACTTGGTGAGTCCAAGATCCAGTAGATTCATTTGGAAATTTACCTCTTTAGGTGCATGAAGTTTCACCATGAATGGGTTTAAGATTTAAGACAAACAACTAAACAGTGGGAGGACGACGAGGACCACACATTTTTTAATGGAAATATGGCCCACAAAAAATACACTGCTTTCAACATTTCTTTTTAAGCAGAAAATTGCACTGTGACTTACTTTAAAGTTGTTTTCTTTTGGCTTTCTCCTCATAATTATGTTAAATGTCTCATAGACATCTTCTCTTCCACTTTGGATGGTATTGGTCATGTCCTGTTGATACTGATTGGGATCCAAGAACACTCTAAACGTTCTGGAATCACCTTTAAGTCTTGGTTTCGGTTCTGGTCCTGTTTGCATTGAAAGGCAAATAAAGTTCAAAGTTGTTGAAAGATAAACTAAACAGAAAATGCCTTGCAAAACAACAACAACGACAACAACTTTTGAGTAATCTGTTCACACCACGACCAATCCTCTCCAACTGATTCCAACTTTCCTTACCCCTTTCTCCTCTCCTTGCCCCTGCCTAACAAGGCTGAAACATTTACCACCACAGCAAATTCCCTCCCCCCAAACTTCTGAGGCAGCTGGAACTACCAAGAGGGCCTTCTCTGCTGATCTTAATAGTCAGGAGGGTCTGCAGGGAAGGAGATATTATCAACATACCTTCTTCAATGACGCGCCCCTTATCATCCAGCATTCCCTGGATTTCGCATCCTCTCACATATACCAGGCCTGTCTGCTCAACGAATGGCTGCCTTCTGTCAAACTTCGTACCATAAGGCTGTGTGGGTCGGACAGTAATTAAAAAGCAAACATCGTGCTTGCGCAGACCTAAAAAGGGGGGGGGGGGAGAGAACGTCAGTGCGATCTGATCATTTGCAGGTGTAGTGTTTATTTTATGCTGTGGCTTCATAAAGTTGGTCCCCCACATGGCTCATATCCAGAGCTTGTAACAATTAGAAGCTGTGTAATCAGTGTAGTGGGTCCAAGCCTGGGGAACCCCCTACCAATTGAGATTAGACAGCCACCCTCCTTGCTGAAGTTCAGAGATATGATCAATACTGCCTTGTTTCAGCAGGCAATTTAAAGAAGTGTTTGGTTTTAGGATACATTTTTACTGTTTTACTGTGCCATTTTCTGTGTATTGCTTTTATGTACACAGGTTAGAAATGCAAATAATTAGGTGGTATATAAATGTCTTGAATAAATGAACAATTTAGGTCAGCAAAAAGCAAAAGGGAGATTGTACAGAAATAGTTTTTGAAGGACATGCATATAGTTAAGCCAGTAGCAGCTTTATCTCTGTTCCCTGTGCTATCATTAATATGTGATTATCTTATTCATATACATTTGTAGACCTTTTCCAAGACAAAGATCTCCACTAGGAATGTAGGAACGTAGGAAGAGAAGCTTATCTGAGGCTTGAAGCCAGGATCCCAATCCAAACAAATGTTTTAAAAATATAAAAATTCACAATACTTTAGTGCATTTTAGTGCAGGCTCTGCATTTTGAATCAGGACATGCAACCAAAAGGATTACACAATCCCATCATATTTTAAACACGTCTGTTGCTGAATTTCTGAACTAGCCATCAGTGTCCCCCCAGAGCATGAATAGTTGTTCCTATGCATCTTGCCAAAAAGGTCAATCCAAGTATAATCCCCCAAGCAGCAAAGCATTGCCTTGAGACTAGGGAACACAGAGAAGACTGTAGTGGCATGCGAGTCCTGACAACACACAGAAACCCCATCAGAGAAATGGTCATTTCAATTAAGTCAGAATCTTTCTCACCTTTCATATCTACTACCCAAGTAGACTTAGCAGGATCAGACTATTTATTTACTGATGCCCATTGATTTACAGAACCGCAGCTCTAAGTAATATTCCCATTTTAAATGACTGGCATTTTGTAGATATAGGAAAACGCGGTGGATGGTGACACAGCATGAATATTGCATATTGTTACAACAGTTCCAGATCAGTCTCACAAAGGGGAATTAGCTATCCCCATATCAACCTTTAATCACTCCTGTCATAGAACAGCTATACCAATAAAAGAATGCTTTCTTCCCCCTTTCAAAAATATGGAACTAGGAAGAACTGATGATCCCAAACTATGTGTTACTGAGAGCACTAGCGTTCTTTCTTTAAGCAGCAGGACTTAATAGGGAAAAGATGCGTTTTAAACACAACAAGCATACATACACTTAACATTCACCCCAAATAACCGGGGATGCGACATCACACTGCTGTAGCTACACACATATACATACCTTCCCATTCATCTTTGATGTTGTCTCTAACATTCAAGTTAATTGTGACATCCGCTCGGACTCTCATGGGCCAGTTTTCTCCAATGTTGGGCTTTGCCACCTCTATGACTGTGAAAGAGACAATGGGCTGTGCCATTCGAGCCCACCCACCAAAGACAACGCCTCCATATTCAGACTGCCTGAAGAGCAAGATCAAAACAAGAGACTTTTGCATTCAGATCTCTAACACACACCAAAGCTAATGACATCACTGCAAATATATACAAAATTATACCATTGGAAGGGACCAAGGGACTGCCAATCCTACAGCTGGGAATTGCAATTTATCCAGGAAATTCAGCCCAAGGGAAATTGTTTGCCATTAGCAAGTTAGCAAATAATCTGTCCAGAGCCTGTTTGAGATTATAACTCACCCTAGGGAATGCTCTATTAAACCCAACACCTTTCTAATGGCCCCAGAAAAACCAGGGTAGGGAAGGAGTAGAGAAATCACACACAGAGGAAAGTTTTTCTTGATCCAACAGCTTCAAGGTTATAGTTGCATTCATTACCATGGTTTCATCCTACTGACACTATCCTCAATGTCCTGCCTGATTTCATAAGTAGACTCTAGGCGGAAGAGGTTGAAATTTCTCAGGAGGTAGTCATGGAGAGTAAGAAACTGTAGATTCAATTTCGGGAGGGCAAGGCAGCCTAAGGAAAGAAAAAGGGGAGAGGAGGAATGGTTTGTTTATTTATCACGTCAGACTTGTTCAGCCATTAGTTTTATGCAATTACAATCACATGGAGCAGGGCCACACTTCATTAAAGGGCACTTGTGTAGAGGGGAGCCTACTCTACACAAGCTTTCCTTTTCAGACCGCCAGCCCCAATCAAAAATTACATAGCTAGCAGGAGCTGGTTGGTTAAGCCCCGTGCTGTTCTTCTGCATCAGTATGGGAACTTGGGGAAGCCATCTCTCTATACAATATTTGCACTAGTCCATCACTGTGCAGCCCCCACTGGAGAGTTTTTTTTAGCACCACATCACAATCCTGGATTTGTATATAGACAGAGTGCAGCCTCCATGGGAGGTTTTAGAAAGCATCATCACAACTACTCCAATCACGTCAACTGCACCAATCCATGATTAGGCAGAGTGGCAGACCAGAAACATTTAAAATTTAAGCATTTTCCAGAAAACATACCTTCACCAGAATAGTACTCGGTTGGGACTATATTTTCATCCCAAATAATCTTCTCGGTGGGATACAGAGGCATTTGATTGAGCTGTTGAATTTGAGAAATTCGACATTCATGCCGGGACACCTAGAAAAGACAAAAACATCTTGTCATGTGCCCTAAACAAAATTACAAATATTTATAGAAGGATACTCAAGAAGACTGAAAAGACTATTTCTCGCCAACTGGTTTAAGAGGTAAATTGCAAAGAGAAAGTTAACCTTTTTATTTTATGCTGAACATGCAGGCTTGGTTTACGTGACATGATAAGCCAAACAAGAACAAATGTGGACAATCCTAAATGAGCATTGGGCTTGCGCAATCCTGTCCCATCTCCTCCTCTGATGCAACTAGGAAGACACTCTTCATCAGAATTTAGTCTCACTTTTAAAGGATCCTGGGTGAGCTTTACAGTCAAACCAATGATCATGGTTTAAAACATACTCTATACAGTGGTGCCTCGCAAGACGAAAAGAATCCGTTCCGCGAGTCTCTTCGTCTTGCGGTTTTTTCGTCTTGCGAAGCAAGCCCATTAGCGGCTTAGCGCTATTAGCGGCTTAGCGGATCAGCTGATCAGCTGTTAAGCGGCTTAGCGGATCAGCTGATAAGCGGCTTAGCGATCAGCTGTTAAGCGGCTTAGCGGCTCAGCTGTTAAGCGGCTTAGCGGCTTAGAGGCTTGGGGAAAAGGGGGGGGGAGGAAAAAAAACCTGCAGGAACTCGCAAGACATTTTCGTCTTGCGAAGCAGGCCCATAGGAAATTTGTTTTGCGAAGCACCTCCAAAACAGAAAACCCTTTCGTCTAGCGGGTTTTCCGTCTTGCGAGGCATTCGTCTTGCGGGGCACCACTGTAACTTCAAATCATGGATTATGAAGCTGCTGGCTTGCTAAACTAACCAGTTTGTTTTAAACTAGGAACCCCAGTGGTTCAAGGGGAACAAGGGGAGAGCATATCAGCCCGTCACTTAGCTTGGGTTGGCTCAGCTTCATCCATACAGCACCAAATCATGTTTTAGTATTATGTGGCCACATTGCCAATATCTAGCTCTGAATATATTTTTATAAGTTTGTTGAAGCCGCTCCTATTTGTTGTATTGTTTAGTTTTCAATTTTCGCCAGGACACACAACAAAATGAAAAATTGTGCCCGATCACCACACTCATAAAAAAACACCCTGTTGGCGGGTGAGGAACCTTTGGCCCTCCAGATATTGCTGAACTACAACTCCCATCATTCCTGGACGTTGGCCATGCTTGTGGGGCTCATACAAGCTGTAGTTCAGCACCATCTGGAGGGACAAAGTTCCCCCTCTCTGCTGTAGGTTCATGAATTGTTTTACCTTGATGGAGGCATTCCCTCTTCTCTCTTAATTTTGGATCCAACAACGGTTAGCATTATATGTGCATTAGGTTGTTTGCTAACCATGGTTATTGAAAATGTTAGGATACATACAACCCAGTTTAGGGAGATTTGAAACTGAAAGGAGGGTGATGTTTATGGGATAGGAGACTGTGTGAGCAGCACGGAAGTCTACAATGCATTCTAAGTTGTCTAACTATGGTTAGGCAGTTGGGCAATGTGACATTTGCACCAGGCTACACACACATTCTACAACCTAAGTCCCAAAACTTGTGGAATATAAAAAAACCCCAGATACATTGCTTTACGCGACTGCCAGCATCCAGTTATGCAAGTCTAAAAAGTTGTGATGTATTTGGGACATTCACAGAATTAACAAAAGCCTATCTAGGCTGCATATTACATATTTGGAGGAGGGGAAGAGGAAGGGAGTCCTGAATAACAATTTTAAAATGTCTTTCTTCCCCAGCAGTCCACTGGTCGGCTGAAAGACTACACAGCTTTGAATACAGTTTTGAACAGAGCCTCAGAGCACATGGCACACGTCCAGCGACGCATTAGCAACATTGCAGAGAGCTTGAACCACCACCCAACACAAGTAAATCTTCATGGCATCACACAATAGTTAGCAGCGTGACCTCGTTGTGACACAAAATGCAAAGTTCAAACCAGACATGTCATCTGTTTGTGAGTCTCTTGAGAGAGAGACACACATGAATAAATAAATGTAACTGCAAATTAAAGTTCAGTAGCGCTAGCTGAGCGGGCAACTAAAACAGAATGTAAAGACTTGAAAATACACAAGCACTGCTGGAATAATGTTGACAAATTAAGAAGTGTGATCAGCACAACATCACTGAACAATTTTTCCCAAGCAAGTGCATTTTTAAAAGCTCACAAGACTGATATTTAAGATGCTTGGGTAAGATCATATAATAATTAATACCCTTCATACTAAAACGGTCTTAATGACCATTCAGTTAGAAGGAAGAATTTATTAAATAGCTTAAATATCCATGCTATGCCACAAATATAAATCTTTAATGCAGTGTTTCTCAAACTTGGGTCTCCAGCTGTTTTTGGACTACAACTCCCATCATCCCCAGCTAGCAAGCAGGGCCAGTGGTCAGGGATGATGGGAACTGTAGTACAAAAACCAGCGAGAGACCCAAGTTTGAGAAACACTGCGTTAATGTGTCAACTAAAGCCCCATTCACTCCAACAGTGCCCAACTCTTGACCATGAGGTTATGACTCCTTTAATAATATCAGAAAAAAATCCTTCCTAAATGGGAGATTTTTGAGGGGTAAAGGGGGGGGGCTGAATCGAAGGAAATGGGTCAGTTAAAATTTTAAAATGGTCCATAGGAATTAAGTTTCACTCCCCCCAAATCCCTGCTCTACATTTATGTTTTCCCCCCAATTACTACATTTTAATAGATGTGAACACAAAACAGCAAAGTTAGGCATAAATCTTAACCCAGGAGGCCTATGCATGCCTATACCCAGTGCTTTTTTTTTCTAAAAAAATGTTTTGGGGTACTCTCATTTTCCTACTCATGTTGAAATACTGCCCCTTGAAATGAGGCCAAACCTAGATTCACAAAATGTTTAGGGGTATGCGTATACATACCCCTAAAAAAGCACTGCCTATACCCAACCCTAATTCTGCTAATTCTTTTTAGTCACATTTGACATCTACTGTGATAAAAAGAAGTTTTCCCCTTTCTCCTTTTAGATCCTAATATATAACTTATTGAAACCTTGAATACATGTACTCTTGACAATTCTTTGTGCTACTGGCAGGATGTGAAAACACAGTGCACAGGGTTTGGAGTGCACCCCAGGGATTTGCAGCCCAACCCAGACTATGATTGAGTCTCTGGTGCAGAATTTGAGGTAACCCAAGGGCAGAAGGGGAGGAAACCCCTGCCTGCCCTCTAATGCCTTGATAAAGAATCATGGTGTCCTATTCAACATCATAGATATCATTGTACAGAAGGAAAACAGCTTGACCCAGCAAAGACAGACATAAGGCTGCTTACCAGCAGTTCGAGCAGAAACTCTTTGTCATAGCTTGTATCTTCCCCTTCAGGTAGGGCTGGCAATAAGCAGAGATAGGATGCCACCTGGTGGAGTGTTTCTGGACTGAAGGATAAAGAATAAAGCAAAAGTCACATAGCGCTTGAGCTTAATAAATGGAGCTGTTTGCTTTGAATTTCTGTCAGTGTCCTCCCCCCAAAAAGTACAATAACTATTTGTGTGGCCTACTGACCAAGATTTTGATCTAGGCCATTCTGCATTTTAGCTAACACTCTTTGCTCTTACGCAAGGAACTTAACACTGAAAGGATTCTTGACAGAGATTATTATTCATATTTTTTTAAATTAAAAAAACAACCTACAATCAGACAAATTCAACAACTTCTTTTGACATATGAAACCCTCAAACAGTGGTGTTAAGGCTGTAAACCAGTTACAGACAGTACCATGGACTGAAAGAAGATCAAACCTATCCATTCTTAAGGAAATCAGCCCTGAGTGCTCACTGGAAGGACAGATTGTGAAGATGAGGCTCCAATACTTTGGCCACCTCATGAGAAGAGAAGACTCCCTGGAAAAGTCCCTGATGTTGGGAAAGATGGAGGGCACAAGGAGAAGGGGACGACAGAGGATGAGATGGTTGGACAGTGTTCTCGAAGCTACCAGCATGAGTTTGACCAAACTGTGGGAGGCAGTGGAAGACAGAAGTGCCTGGCGTGCTCTGGTCCATGGGGTCACAAAGAGTCGGACACAACTAAACGACTAAACAACAAGAAAAGACATTGCCTTTCAGAAGCTGCCTTTGCTCTCCCTCCCTTCACCCCTCTTAAAACTCTGTTGGGGAGTTATTATTTGGATAAAGTAAACAAGATATCACTCATGATTCTCTGAATCATAGTTT